>NW_012102699.1:1746710-1748376 GCF_000951045.1 Mandrillus leucophaeus
GCAGATCATGAGGTCAAGAGGTCAAGATCATCCTGGCCAACATGCTGAAACCCCATCTCTACTAAAAATACAAAAATTAGCTGGGCATGGTGGTGTGCGCCTGTAGTCCCAGCTACTCAGGAGGCTGAGGCAGGAGAATTGATTGAACACAGGAGGCGGAGGTTGCAGTGAGCCCAGATTGTGGCACTGCACTCCAGCCTGGCAACAGGGTGAGACTCCGTTTCAAAAAAAAAAAAAAGAGTATACTTAGATGAGCTCCAGAATGTCATCAAAGGTTGCATTTTAAAACTCTTCCAGTTCTTTTGTGTAGATTCTTTGGTAAAAGTAATGAAAGGAAGAGCTGAAAGTTTTAACTTTTTACTTCTCTACAAACCTCACATTAAATAGCCCGTTAGCGGGGGGTGTGGTGGGGGGGAATAAAATATTAAATGTAACAGACTTACAGAGTTTGTTTAAGTGTCAAAAAACAGTTCTGTTTGGGAATCAGAAATCTAGTTTTGAGAGAACACAACTTGGGTAGCCCCTGTTCTCCCATCAACATACCAGAGGGCTGTAAGTTATAAAAATATGGCTCAAGAAATAATAGTTGATATTCTGTACATGCACTAGGAGGTCTCGAGGGCCCGAGAAATGTGTACGGTCTACACTAATAAGGTAAATCATGTGAGTTGTCTATACAGCCAGCTATTTTCACCAGCAATCATTTAATTAAACATTGGAGCACTTAGAAGGTTCATAGCTTATTGCCATTATTTAATATTTGTTTTATGACCCGCAAGGAAGGACTTGTGGGGACCAGCAATTTTTCTCTTGGGAAATAGATACAATCAGAACCATCAACCCCAAGCATACATAAAACAGGATCTAAATCACATTTATCTCCCGCCAGAGAACCAGAAAGGCAAAGACTGTGTCTCCAGAATTAAAAATTAATAGCCGTAAAAGGAATATAAAAGGGGTGAAAAGGATGTAGGTTTTGTAACAATACGTAGGGAGCACCTAGAGGACCATTTATTTGCATTTTGAAACTGGAGAGTTACAAAGATGGTCAATTCTGTTGAACAGCTTTTAAACCTAAAAGGCTTGTTTGCAAAAACCAACTTGAATGCACTTAAAGTGTTTTTAGCCTGAATTTGTAGAGCAGCTGACAGAAAAATGCAAACAGCAGTTGCAAAATCTCTTTATTTTGTAATGCTTGAATACAACTTTATTGTAATAATATTACTTTTTGTTCCAATTTTATGGTTATTTGTGAAATCAAATATTGACTCTGAGGGCAAAGAACCACTTGGATGTTAAGATGAAAATAATGCAATCATAATATTTTCTAATTTATTTCATAATATGTTAGCACAAAGTAATTTATTTACTCATCCAGGGGTATTGTCAGCATGTTCTTTTTTTTTTTTTTCCTTTTTTTTGAGATGGAATAGTCTCTCTCTGTTGCCCACGCTGCCATGCAGTGGCGTGATCTCGGCTTACTGGAACCTCCACCTCCCAGATTCAAGCAATTCTCCTGCCTCAGCCTCCTGAGTAGCTGGGATTACAGGCGCCCACCACCAGGCTTGGCTAATTTTTGTATTTTTTAGTAGAGACGGAGTTTCACCATATTGGCCCGGCTGGTCTCGAACTCCTGATGTTGTGGTCCGCCTGCCTCCACCGCGCC
>NW_012102699.1:1749536-1764095 GCF_000951045.1 Mandrillus leucophaeus
AGTGACTGTTGAGTCTATTGGAAATTGCCTTTAGTTTTACACTTTTCTCTCACAGGTCAAAGTTATTTTTTAAAACAAACAAACAAATTATGGCTGAATCTTTCTTGCTCCAGATAAGATTATTGTTTCTGAAAGATTTTTGACCAGATATGATGGCTCACACCTATAATCCTAGCACTTTGGGAGGCCGAGGTGCGCAGATCACGAGGTCAAGAGATTGAGACCATCCTGGCCAACATGGTGAAACCCCGTCTTTACTAAAAATACAAAAATTATCTGGGTATGATGGCATATGTCTGCAGTCCCAGCTACTCTGGAGGCTGAGGCAGGAGAATTGCTTGAATCCGGGAGGAGGAGGTTGCAGTGAGCCGAGATCACGCCACTGCGCCACTGCACTCCAGCCTGAATACAGAGCGAGACTCCGTCTCAGTAAATCAATAAAGACAGAAAGAACTTTGCAAAAGCTATTTTATGAAGATTCAACAATTTACAGAGTTCAAGAGTCAGGTCTGAAACCTAACTATGTGGTTTACCAGCCGTATACCCTTAGAAAAATTACAAACCTCTATGTGCCTCAGTTTTTTCATCTGCAAAATGGCAATAAGAAAAGCTCCTCAACCATAGGTTGTGGGAATTAACTGGGCTAATTCTTATAAAGAACATAGAATAGTGCTTTTCACATGTAACACATAACAAATGTTAACTATTTTTCATATTTCTCCTGACTTTGCTTGGTTACCCTTACTTTTTTTCTTTTGAAATAGGGTCTTGCTCTGTTACCCAGGCTGGAGTGCAGTGGTGCAATTATGTCTCACTACAGCCTTGATCTCCTGGGCTCCAGTGGTCCTCCCAACTTAGCCTTCCAAATAACTAGGACTACAAGTATGAGCCACCAAGCAGGCTAATTTTAAAATTTTGTTATGGGGATGGGGTCTTGCTATGTTACCCAATCTGGTCTCAAACTCTTGGGCTCAAGCAATCCTCCTGCCTTGGTCTCCCAAAGTGCTGGGATTACAAGTCTGAGCCACTGTGCCTGACTCCTGTTCTTACTTTTGTTGTACTTTTTTTTTTTAATTTGAAAATAAATATAATTGACAAGTTAAAATGTTTTGTTACATTTTATTTTTCATAGGCTATAATATTCAGAATTTTTTTTAAATTTCCTCTAAAACTAGCATTATAAAGCAAGGATTTTGTTTGTATTTATTTCATTCCTGTTTTTGTTATATGCATCCATGTTTCTACACAGTTGAAACAACAAATCCACATAAAAAACAACTATCATATTTGTATTCTGCTTTTGTCCCCACTTATCATTATCTATACACATTTTATACATTTCTATAGGCTTAGTAATAATCTTGCTTAATGGATACAAAATATTTCATTTTTTCTACTTTTCTTTTCTTTTGAGATGGAGTCTCACTCTGTTGCCCAGGCTGGAATGTGATGGCAGGATCTTGGCTCACTGCAACCTCCACCTCCTGGGTTCAAGTGATTCTCCTGCCTGAGCCTCCCCAGTAGCTGGGACTACAGGCGCATGCCACCATACCCAGCTAATTTTTGTATTTTTAGTAGAGACGGGGTTTCACCATATTGGCCAGGATGGTCTCAATCTCTAGACCTCGTGATCTGCCTGCCTTGGCCTCCTAAAGTGCTGGGATTACAGGCATAAGCCACTGCACCCAGTCTTCATTTTTTGTACTTTCACAGATAATATTGTAATAGACAGTTTTGCTCTGTTAAAATATTTTCACAGAATAAATTCTCAGGCCGGGCACAGTGGCTCAACGCCTGTAATGCCAGCACTTTGGGAGGCCTAGGCGGGTGGATCTCCTGAGATCAGGAGTTCGAGACCAGCCTGGCCAAGATGGTGAAACCCCATCTCTACTAAAAATACAAAAATCAGCCGGGTGTGGTGGTGCACACTTGTAGTCCCAGCTACTAGGGAGGCTGAGGCAGAAGACTTGCTTGAATCCAGGAGGCGGAGGTTTCAGTAAGCCGAGATCCTGCCATTGCATTCTAGCCTGGATGACAGAGTGAGACTCCATCTCAAAAAATAAATAAATAAATAAATAAATAAATAAATAAAATAAAAATAAAAAACATTTTAAAAAAAGAATACATTATCAAGAATGAAACAACTTATAACAACAGCAACAACAACAATTACCTATGTCTGTATTTCTTCCTTGATTTCTACTCAGAGATTCTTGTGTTCTTACCCTCTGTAGCACTCCCCACTCCTACCAATACCTCAAAAGACCGAAGGATCTTCATAGTCTTCTGGGTGCGTGCCTGATGGGACAGAGTAGTATTCAGGGTTGGAAGCAACAAGGATGCATATACTGGTCAACCATCTCTCTGGAAAACATGAACTCTGACTTGTAGAATTTGCTGACTTGTGTGGTGTAAGTACTCCCACCACGGCTGATTCCAAGCTAACAACTGACTTGTCAAATTCCTGAAAATTTAACTGGCTCTCGGGAGCCAGTATAATAAGCTGGCTCTGGCACAGCAGTGGAAATGGAGTTGAAGCCTTTTGGAATGTTGTACAGCAAAGACATTCAATGAACCCATAACCCAAGGAACCACACTGTTAATTCTATGACCTATGCTTTTGTGATTCAAAACGTGGTCTGAGGATCAGTGAGCCAGACAGAAAAGAAGAATCATGGGCCCTACCCCAGATCTACTGAACCAGAATCTGTATTTTTACAAGATGCTTCCTTGATTTGTGAGCACATTAAAGTTTGAGAAGCACTGCTCGAGCTAGAACAGTGGCATTCCACCTACACCTGAAAGGACTCAGTGCTTCCGAGAGCTCATCAATCCAGGAATACACAGTGTAGTGATCTATACTTGTGTTTTATTGCAAGAAAGATAAACACTTACTTCAATGAAAGAAAACAGTAAGAATTAACCTATTTGCTAACACTCTGAAATGTGAAGGCTGGTGTCCTACTTACTTTCTAGTAAGAAAATTACATGTATGAACACTTCTCTAGAAACACATATTTATCAAACGCCTTGTGTAAAATTAGGACAGTTTATAGCCCCTAACCTCAGTCTACACTCCAATAACCGTAATTTAAGACATAGGTGTTGCATTTGCTGTGCACGTCCTACGTGCATCTCCTCACAGATACCTCCAACTGCCAGCACTTGCATTTCTTTGCCAGAGAGTACACTGAACACTTTGGCAAGCCAACATTGAGGAATTACATTGCTCTCACCTCTAATAAATCCTCTAGATCCCTTGCTTCTCTGGTAGCATAACACTGAAGATTTATATTGGTTTCTTAAGTTACTCAACCTGATCAAGCTCCCAATGCCCACAGTGGCAACTTAGTAAACAATGAACATTTTGTTGGCTGCTTTCCCTTCCTTTTTTTTCACACCACTTCTTCCCTACTCTTCTACCAGTATTGCCTGAGATCATCTCTCACATATACTCTTTGCCTTTGCATCCCTGTCTCAGAGTCTGCTTTTGGGGAAGCCTAAACTAAGACCCTGTGTTGTATAGTATGGAAGACGCAAAGTGCTACTGTAGCCTGAAGAAGAGAAATTACTCTCAGCTGAGTTATCCGTTGAGTTGGCTCTAAAAAGCCTGCCAGCATTTCCAGAAGTGAAGATTAAGGAGAAGGAGCCTCACGTTTGAAGGAGAAGGAGGAATGGCCCAATATATGTTTAGAAAATAAGGAGAAAACTGAGCAATATTTTTCAAAAAGAAGTTTAAAATTCAACTAAATATGGATTTTGGGGCAAGCTACTCAAAGACTTGTGGTGGTCCTCCAACTGTCTGGTAGAAATCTAAGAAAGATATGTATAGAAATTAAATTAAGAAAGTTTCATCGGGAGCAGTGGCTCACACCTGTAATCCCAGCACTTTGGGAGGCCAAGGCGGGTGGGTAACGAGGTCAGGAGATGGAGACTATCCTGGCTAACACAGTGAAACCCCATCTCTACTAAAAATACAAAAAATTAGCCTGGCATGGTGGCACGTGCCTGTAGTCCCAGCTACTTGGGAGGTTGAGGCAGGAGAATTGCTTGAACCCAGGAGGTAGAGGTTGCAGTGAGCCGAGAATGCACCACTGCTCTCCAGCCTTGGTGACACAGTGGGACTGTCTCAAAAAAAAAAAAAAAGAAAAAAGAAAAGAAAAAGAAACTTTCATAGCAGATTAATATATTTGTGACATTTTTATTGTATTTTAAAAAATTTCAATCCACAATGGATTGGGATATTCAACAAGCATGTTAAGAATATACAATAAGAACAGGATAGTCTCTTCAATACATGGTGGTGAAAAACTGGATATCCCCATGTGGAAGAATGAAATTAGACCCTTACCTCACACCATGTACAAAAAACCCAAAATGGATTAAAGACTTAAGCATAAGACCAGAAAATGTAAAATGACTAAAAGAAAACATATGGGAAAACTCTATGACATTGGTCTGGGCAATGATTTTTTTGGATTGGATCCCAAAGCTCAGACAACAAAAGCAAAAATAGACAGATGAATTACATCAATCTAAGACACGGCAGCATTGGAGACTATTATTCTAAAGTAACTCAGGAATGGAAAACCAAGCATCATATGTTCTCACTCATAAGTGGGAGCTAAGCTATGAGAACACAAAGGCATAAGAACAATACAATGGGCCAGGTGCAGTGGCTCACGCCTGTAATCCCAGCACTTTGGGAGGCCAAGGCAGGTGGATCATGAGGTCAGGAGATGGAAACAATCCTGGTCAACATGGCGAAACCCTGTCTCTACTAAAAAATACAAAAATTAGCTGGGCATGGTGGTACGTGCCTGTAATCCCAGCTATTTGGGAGGCTGAGGCAGGAGAATCACTTGAACCAGGGAGTTGGAGGTTGTAGTGAGCCAAGATCACGTCACTGCACTCCAACCTGGTGACACAGCAAGCTCCTAAACAAAACAAAACAAAACAAAACTACACATTGGGTACAGTGTACACTGTTTGGGTGATGAGTGCACCAAAATCTCAGAAATCGCCACTTAAGAACTTATTCGTGTGACCAAATACCATCTTTTCCCAAGACTTAGGATCCAAGACTCTTCATGATTGAGATCCTATTCACCTGTACAAATGTCAGATGAATGTGTTCAGTATAGAGGACTACACCAAGGGGAGGACGTGATGTGGAAAGGTGACTCGCTCTGTTTTGTTTCCTGTTGAAACGAAAGAAAGGAAAAAAGGAACAGAAGCAAACAAAAGAGAAGTGGCAGCACAGCAAAGGAAGCAATTAACAGCGTGGAGACAACCTACAGATTGGGAGAAAATATTTGCAAGCCATGTACCCAATAAGGGGTTAATATTCAAAATATGTAAGGAGCTCATACAATTCAACAGCAAGAAAACAAAAAATCAAATTAAAAACGGGCAAAGAACTTAAATAGACACATTTCTCAAAAGAAGACATACAGACAGCCATCAGATATGTGGAAAAAAATGCTCAACATTATCAATCATTAAGGAAATGCAAATTAAAACCACAATGAGATATCACCTCATGCCTGTCAGAATGGCTATTAACAAAAAGACTAAAGATAACAAGTGTTGGCAAGGATTTGGAGAAAAAGTAACCCTTGTACACTGTTGGTGGGAATGTAAGTCAGTACTGCCATTACAGAAAATTGTTTGGAGGTTCGTCAAAGAAACTAAAAATAACTGGGTGTGGTGGCTCACACCTGTAATCCCAGCACTTTGGGAGGCCAAGGCAGGTGGATCACCTGAGGTCAGGAGTTCAAGACCAGCCTGGCTAACATGGTGAAACCCCTTCTCTACTAAAAATACAAAAAAATCAGCCGAGTGTGGTAGTACATGCCTGTAGTCTCAGCTACTCGAGAGGCTGAGGCAGGAGAATTGCTTGAACCCAGAAGGCAGAGGTTGCAGTGAGCCGATATCATACCACTGCACTCCAACCTGGGCGAGAGAGTGAGACTCTGTCTCAAAAAAACAAAACAAAACCAAAACCTAAAAATGGAATTATCGTATGATCCAGCAATCCTACTTCTGGATATTTACAGAACAGATTTGAAATCAGTTTGTCGAAGTTCATTACAACACTATTCACAATAGCCAAATTATGAAATCATCCTAAATGCCCATCAACAGATGAATGGATAAAGAAAATGTGGTATGTATCTACAATGAAATAGTGCCTAGCCTTAAAAAGGAAAGAAATTCTGTCATTTGTGACAACATGAATGGAATTGGAGAACATTATGCTATGTGAAATAAGCCAGGCACAGAAAGGCAAATACAGTACCAAATATTCTTACTTATTTATGAAATCTAAATTAATTGAGCTCACAGAAGTAGAGTAGAATGGTGGCCACCAGAGGCTGGAGAAATAGGTGGAAATGGGGAGATGATAATCAAGGGGCACACAAAATCTCAGTTAGACAAGAGGAGTATGGGTTTCTCTTTGTTCCATCGCCCAGCTTGGTGAATATAGCTAATAATAGAGTGTTGGAAATTTCAAAAATGCTGAGAGTAAATCTCAAATGTTCTTACCACAAAAATAATTACATATTTGAGGTGATAGATATGTTAATTAGCTTGGTTGACTTATTTCACATTGTATTCATAAATCGTAACATCACTTTGTACTCCATAAATATATACAATTAAAAATGATCTGCTGGGCGCAGTGGTTCACACCTGTAATCCCAGCACTCTGGGAGGCCCAGGCGGGCGGATCACAGGGTCAGGAGATTGAGACCATCCTGGTTAACACGGTGAAACCCCATCTCTACTAAAAATACAAACCAATTAGCCGGGCGCGGTGGCGGGAGCCTTTAGTCCTAGTTACTCGGGAGGCTGAGGCAGGAGAATGGCGTGAACCTGGGAGGCGGAGCTTGCAGTGAGCCAAGATCGCGCCACAGCACTCTAGCCTGGGCGACAGAGCGAGATTCCGTCTCTAAATAAATAAATAAATAAAAATGATTAATTTACAAGTAAAAAAAAACAACAAGAAAGCATGGACCTTCACTACAGATTATTTGAGAAACGCAGCTCTACAGATTTGAATGCGAAAAAAATATAGATTATTCTCTGATAATTAAACTATAAAATGGTTTTATGGTGAGTATTCAGAGTAAGGCAAAGTGCCCCTAGAAAGACTGATGCTTACCCAGGCTTTACTGATAGCATAGTATTAACATAACTAAGGAAAGAATGTGTCTAAGCTCCATCCTAGAAGGAATCTCAGCTCAGTTGTTATCGCATGGAGGAATATCTGGAAGAGTTCCTTAAAAATGCACAAGATCTGACTCCCCCAGCTCTGAGTCCACGTTCACCAAACAACCTTTGGGCTCTAACTGGGCTTCCTGTGTAGATCACCCACATGGAACCCAGGCTAGTCACTCAGCGAGTCACCTTGTCTATATCACACTGGTATTTTCCCTGCTTTGGTTTTATACCTCAGGCTTCAGAGCTTGGTTAAGTAGAAATGGACTTGAAGTCTCCCAAGGAAATATTGTCTTGGTAAATTTGCCAGAGAATGCCAGCTATACAGTCTCACATCAGATGACTGTCCCAGATGACTGTCCGTCCTCCCCTGAAGGTAGTCCTATGTACTGAGCACATTCATCTATCGTCTAACATTTCTTTCTTTCTTCTTCTTCTTCTTCTTTTTTTTTTTTTTTTTTGAGACAGAGTCTCACTCTGTTGCCCAGGCTGGAGTGCAGTGGTGCGATCTTGGCTCACTGCAATCTCTACCTCCTGGGTTCAAGCAATTTTCCTGCCTCAGCCTCCTGAGTAGCTGGGATTACAGGTGTACGCCACCATGCCCGGCTAATTTTGTATTTTTAGTAGAGATGGGGGGGCTTTCACCATGTTGGCCAGGCTGGTCTTGAACTCCTGACCTCAGAAGATCTGCTCCTGCCTTGGCCTCCCAAAGTGCTGGGATTACAGGCATGAGCCACCACACCCAGCCTCGTCTTAAATTTCTACAAGTGAACAGGATGTCAATCACGAAGGGTCTTGGATAAGTCAACTTGTTTAATGAACACATTCAGTATCTACAGAAAACCAAAATGTAAAATATAGATGTTACCACGGTTCCATAGCTACTTAGTACAAAGACACGGACTACAACCCAAATCCCTGAACATCTTGTCTAACTGCTCAGAGGATTGAATCAGATTCTGTGACAGCATCACTCCTAGCATCAAAAATCGTTAATAATAGTAATTATTGAATGCTTACTGGTACAAGCACAGGACTAATCATTTTATGTAGTATTGTTTAATGCTTTGAAATGGTAACTTTATTACTTCCATCATACAGAAGATGACAGAAGAAACAGAGAGAATAATTTGTCCAAGGCCACAAAGTAAGTTTGTTTTGAGGGCAAAATTCAAACCTAGGCTCTCTGACATACCCCAGCTTTTAACTGCTGTTCTGTTCTGCTCTGCTTTTTTGTTTTTCAATACTAGTTATTTCCGTTTAACCAGAAAAAATGAGGATCATAAGTTTTTGCCTCTTAGAACCAAATCCAGATGGCATTAAAAATGGAAACCCCATCCTTTAAGTGTGTTGCAAGATATTTTTGGACTCTAAGAAAATCTAGAGAAAAGCTATTTTGATTTCAAAATCAAATTTTGGTTTGATTTTGAGTTTTGTGGTTTAAATTTATTTTAAATTGGCATTACATATTAGGGGAGTACTATTATGTTTTCAATGTTTGGGGCACTGAAGTCCTTAAGTCATCTCTGAATCTAACTCATTCTTTTTAATGGCCACATCCGTTTCACAGCAGTTAACCAGTCCCTAATAAGGGGCATTTACATTATTTCCCACTTATAATTACAAATAATGTCATAATAAACATCTGCTCTGTTTCTGTTTATCTTTGTTTACCTGTAGGCATGTATCTGTATATATGGGTATCAATTCCTACTAACCCAATCTCCAGTTTTTAATTCTGACATTTCCTTGTCAATTCTAGCACTTTCTGGTAGAAAGAAGAGAAAATAGAATTTCTGAGATCACAATATTAATTAAGGTTCTAGAGAGAGGAGATAGTTTCTTCTTTCATTGCCCTACAATTTAACTCCAGGAAATCTTATTGGGAGAACACATCTCCTTGTACTTAGAGAATAAGTGTGGGAGTCTTTCACACAGGTATAGTTGGAGAAGTTTGGAGTCCTCCAGGGCATCTGACTCATCTGTAGATACTATCATTACACACTTTCCATTCTGCCTATTTTTTTCTTTTCTCTCCACACGAGTAGTGCACAGATGCTAGCAAATAAGGGGGAAGGGCAAGATTCCCTATCAGGTATTTTTATTACAATAGACCTGGTGAGATACATTGGCTTTTCACTAGGATGTGGAAGGGACCGTTAATTTCGAGCCCTAAGTCGTAGGACAGCCTTAGAGGTGAGAGTCCCTTTACATTATTATGAGATTCTTTTAGACGCTCACGGAACAGGGCCCATTCAAGACTGCTGCTTATGCATTGAATTCTACTTTAGAACAAATATTCATGTTAATACAAGAGCCTATTGTGCTCTATAAGCAAGAATAAATCTTTTCCTTAGAGAACACACCACTATATTAACCAATTTGGATATACACAGCAGAGGGCAGAACTTGGCTTGGAGTAATTAATTTGTAATTAGTCAGCTAAGGGTGTGTGAGTATGAATGCACATGTGCAAATATACTGGCCTTCAAACATTCACCACAAGCCTCCCGCATAGATGACACTACCCCGGTTGTGCAGAAAAGACGAACTCTTCGAATTCTGGAACACAGAATTTCCATGTCACTGTCTTTTCTTAACCTCAAAAGAATGTTTTTTCTCCAGAAATTAAATCTACTTTATATCCACTCCTATTTTCAAAACTGGATAGCCATGTTGGAACCTCATGTTTCTTGGAGAATTTACTGTTTCAACAGAGCTCTGATCTCTGATGGCTTTGTAAAGAGTGACAACTCGACGACTCGGGTCTTTAGCACATGCAGCTTACCTGATTAGTTGCCATTAAAGCTAATGTAAGACAAATACTCATCCGGTAAGGAGAGTGCCTGTAACTTTAATAATGCCTGAGGGAGTATGTATGATCTCACACCTCCAACCCAGACATTGTTGAACCATACCTCACAACTTGTGAATTTCAATTATTTGTTCAGAGGAGCCATTCATAATTGCCTGGTGTAAGCCTGCCTTTAGGATGCAAAGCAGAAGACAATGAAAATGCTACCCGAGCGAATTAGGGCAGCAGCACTTAAACATATAAATGAACTAGGCCTCTTTTCACAGCTCCCCCTTTCTATTCTGAGAGGTCTCAGTCTGGTGACATCAAAGACAGGATTATGGGAGAAGATAAAAACTTGATCTAATGTCCATGTTTGAAGTCATGAAAGTCCTCCTCTCTCCATGGCAAAATAACCCTCTTCATAACACACACACACAAAAACCGGGGTCCAGGTGCAAAGGGGTTGGGGGTAGGATGAGGATGGGGAAGGCCACAAGAAGGCCCCGGCTTCCTGAGGCCGTAGGAATAACTAAGTGTTAAAGCCCCGTGTTGCCAAATGTGCTAATAGATTGTTTGTAGGCTTGAGCTGGCTTTGTTCTGCAAATTCATATGTTAAGTCTTTCTTTTAAGCTTGTGTGATGTTGGCATGGTTCTTTAATGAGATTTTAACTACATTTCCTTTACTATCTGCAAAGACTAGAACAGATTTTTTTTAAATGTGAAAGAAGAGTGATCTCTAACTTCAATGCCATTAACCAGTATTTCCTTTCATGTTATTTGTCAGTCAAATTTCTCGTCCTGTAGCAAACTATAGTATTTGTGTCCGCTCTGAACCAATGGGATATGAAGCATATGTATTTACATTAAAGCAATAGGCTTAAAAGTTGTATAATAAATAGTTTTTTTGGGGGGGACAAAAGCTTGCAGGAGGAAAGTACACATAATTTGAAGGTATTGCCTTACTTTGTAATTCATAGAAATTGTTTGAGATGAATACAACCCTTGGTCCTCAAAAACTATGTGCAGCTGCATTGCCTGGCCGCACGGCAGGAAGGTTTATTTTCAAAACTCTGTAAGCTACAGGCCCATGATTTTTAAAGTCTTTAGTCCTTTAAGCACTAAATCAGCATTCAAGTGGCTGGTTAATCTCCCAAGGGCCGAAATGAAGTGCTCTGACCTAGATTATAACAGACTGACTGTTAGAAAACTCTTTCTGTAACACCCAACCTAGGAAGCATGAAGTGCAAACAGAGCCTGCAGACAAAAATCGCTGTATTGGAGTCCTTCGTCACCTTCTCCTTGTCTCCTTTGAAGACTCCTGTGGACTTCAATCAAAAAAATAAAATAAAATGAAATCTTTTCTGATGGGAAGTTGGTACCAAGTATTTCAATGTTGTCTGACAAACTCAGTTTTTTAGGTTCAACAACCATGAAAAGCCCTTAGCTCCTGTGTGAATTCTCAGCCTTTTCTGCTTGGAGATCTCATGGATTCTGTATTACTGCTCTCTGTACTTTTGCTCGTCTATATTATCAGCACACATTCAAAGGGAGAAGGCCACACATCAGTGCAATCCATCACACCAAGGGATACACTCCATTGTGAACAATGGCTCTGCCTAACAGTTGAAGAGGCCTTTAATCTCCTTGTATTTATCTAAGTTTACGGAAAAATTAAACCTCCTAGTTGACCCAAAAGGTGGGCCTTGGCTATGTGTGGATCTTACTGTTTTCTAGAAAAGTCAGATTCTAAGAAGTATAGATGTGACAGAATCTTTTGTTTTCTCTCTGGAGGTTCAATATTTGAGTCTTAAAAATAACTCGACAGCCAGGCACGGTGGCTCACACCTGTAATCCCAGCACTTTGGGATGCCAAGGCAGGCAGATTACCTGAGGTCAGGAGTTCAAGACCAGCCTTACCAGCATGGTGAAACCCCGTCTCACTAAAAATACAAAAAAATTAGCCAGGCGTGGTGGCGGACACCTGTAATCCCAGCTACCCAGAAGGCTGAGGCAGGAGAATCTCTTGAACCCGGGAGGCGGAGGTTGCAGTGAGCCAAGATCATGCCACTGCACTCCAGCCTGGGCAACAGAGCAAGACTCTGTTTCAGAGAAAAAAAAAAAAAAAAAAAAAGAAGAAAGAAATAAACTCAATAGTAGAAACATTAACAGGACAAAAGGCATTATTTATTATGTGCATACACACAGGGGTCCTCAAAAATTCTCCGTGGCTGGTATACCATATGAATTACCGTGCCTTGAGCGTTGCCTATCTGGTGGCCTCAGGTAAATCTTTGTAATAAATTCTTGTGGGGTCCCACGGAGCTGTGGTGTTTGCCTGCATGCCCCATTGCCAAATGACAACGGTGGGTCAGGCATTCTTTCCTGGGTGACTCAAACCAACACACACGTGGCTGGGTGCAGTGGCTCATGCTTGTAATCCCAGCACTTTGGGAGGCCGAGGTGGGTGGATCACCTGAGGTTGGGAGTTCGAGACCACACTGACCAACATGGTGAAACCCCGTCTCTACTAAAGAAGGCCAGATGGGTTGAAGCTTAAATAGTATTTTGAGCTACAGAAAGTAAAAGGAGCTGGAGGCTCCTGGACGGTGATGACAACAAACTACAGGAGGGTGAGGAGAGGAACCGCACTGCCAACAAAGGTTGTCTTAGTGTTCAGATAAACTCTCCCAGGTAGCAGCCCTCAGAAGAACAAGTGAAAATCTGTCTGGATGTGGTGTCCTGGGTATAGACCGTTAGTCTCTTTTCCTGAGATATGAGTTACTCTTTCCTGGTTAATGTGGATTCCAGGGAGGGGGTTCATAACAATCTCATTCCTTCTGGAGATGCTTGCCTTAGTCAGGTAAGGGAACTTCAAAGAAAGTCCCTCCCTGCATTTCAGAAGAGGCAGAGGTCAAGAAATGGGGACAGGAGGTCAGAGAGACCTTGATTCTGAGGCTGCTGCTTTAGTTCAAAGCACACAGCATACTTTGGGGTGTCATTTTTTGAGTTCCAATAGAAGGAAACCTAAGAAGCCCAATGCTCAGAAGTCTGAACAACCACAGATAACTTACACCAACATCAGTTTTGCTGTTGTTGTTGTTGTTTTGTTGTTGTTGTTTTGTTTTGTTTTGTTTTGTTTCTGAGACGGAGTCTCACTCTATCACCCAGGCTGGAGTGCAGTGGCGTGATCTCGGCTCACTGCAACCTCCACCTCCCAGGTTCAAGTGATTCTCCTACCTCAGTCTCCCAAGTAGCTGGGATTACAGGCATGTGCCACCACGCCTGGCTAATTTTTGTAGTTTTAGTAGAGACGGAGTTTCACCATGTTGGCCGGGCTGGTCTCGAATTCCTGACCTTAGGTGATCTGCCCACCTCGGCCTCCCAAAGTGCTAGGATTACAGGTGTGAGCCACCACGTCCAGCTTACCAACACCAGTTTTATCTCTCCACACATTCCCTCTATTTTATGTTTATGTATTTACCTTACAAGTTATTTGGTTAAATATGATAAAGGTCATTTATTTATTTATCCTGTGGAAAAAAAATGTGTCAGCCTTCTGATTTCTACTTTCAAAGACATTTAAGAAAGTTAGGACATTCAATGCTTGAAAACTCATGCAAATAAGTTATAAAAATGGTCTGCAATGAGTTTTCAGAGTATAAGTCACATACTAGAAACCAGTAAAATACTCTTCTGTCTAAGAAATAGTCAAGAAACTTGCCCTTTTGCACTTATATTCACAGTTTTCCAACTTTCATCTTCAAAATCTTTACAGTTTTGGACTGGTCAGTCAAAGTGCAGTTTATAATAGGAATATAATTTTTATTCCTTTTCCTCAAAAATTCTCCGTGGCTGGTATACCATATGAATTACCGTGCCTTGAGCGTTGCCTATCTGGTGGCCTCAGGTAAATCTTTGTAATAAATTCTTGTGGGGTCCCACGGAGCTGTGGTGTTTGCCTGCATGCCCCATTGCCAAATGACAACGGTGGGTCAGGCATTCTTTCCCGGGTGACTCAAACCAACACACACGTGGCTGGGTGCAGTGGCTCATGCTTGTAATCCCAGCACTTTGGGAGGCCGAGGTGGGTGGATCACCTGAGGTTGGGAGTTCGAGACCACACTGACCAACATAGTGAAACCCCGTCTCTACTAAAAAATACAAAATTAACCGGGCGTGGTGGCGCATGCCTGTAATCCCAGCTACTCAGGAGGCTGAGTGGGGAGAATCGCTTGAACCCGGGAGGTGGAGGTTCTGGTGAGCCGAGGTCGCACCACTGCACTCCAGCCTGGGCAACAGAGCGAAACTCCGACTCAAAACAAAACAAAACAACCCAACATCCACACTCTGACAATATTTCTTCCAGGCCTGGTGCTTGGTTGTTGCTAGTCAGTGGGAACACAAAAACGAAAGTGGGTCATGACTTCTTTATATTTCCTAATTGATTGCAACCACTCCGAGACGTAAGAACTTGAACCAGAGTGAATTAGAGAGCAAATTTGTCTTCCTTCAGAAGACAGAAGCAGAAGGAACACTTC
>NW_012102699.1:1766800-1788364 GCF_000951045.1 Mandrillus leucophaeus
TTACAAGTTATTTGGTTAAATATGATAAAGGTCATTTATTTATTTATCCTGTGGAAAAAAAATGTGTCAGCCTTCTGATTTCTACTTTCAAAGACATTTAAGAAAGTTAGGACATTCAATGCTTGAAAACTCATGCAAATAAGTTATAAAAATGGTCTGCAATGAGTTTTCAGAGTATAAGTCACATACTAGAAACCAGTAAAATACTCTTCTGTCTAAGAAATAGTCAAGAAACTTGCCCTTTTGCACTTATATTCACAGTTTTCCAACTTTCATCTTCAAAATCTTTACAGTTTTGGACTGGTCAGTCAAAGTGCAGTTTATAATAGGAATATAATTTTTATTCCTTTTCCTCAAAAATTCTCCGTGGCTGGTATACCATATGAATTACCGTGCCTTGAGCGTTGCCTATCTGGTGGCCTCAGGTAAATCTTTGTAATAAATTCTTGTGGGGTCCCACGGAGCTGTGGTGTTTGCCTGCATGCCCCATTGCCAAATGACAACGGTGGGTCAGGCATTCTTTCCCGGGTGACTCAAACCAACACACACGTGGCTGGGTGCAGTGGCTCATGCTTGTAATCCCAGCACTTTGGGAGGCCGAGGTGGGTGGATCACCTGAGGTTGGGAGTTCGAGACCACACTGACCAACATAGTGAAACCCCGTCTCTACTAAAAAATACAAAATTAACCGGGCGTGGTGGCGCATGCCTGTAATCCCAGCTACTCAGGAGGCTGAGTGGGGAGAATCGCTTGAACCCGGGAGGTGGAGGTTCTGGTGAGCCGAGGTCGCACCACTGCACTCCAGCCTGGGCAACAGAGCGAAACTCCGACTCAAAACAAAACAAAACAACCCAACATCCACACTCTGACAATATTTCTTCCAGGCCTGGTGCTTGGTTGTTGCTAGTCAGTGGGAACACAAAAACGAAAGTGGGTCATGACTTCTTTATATTTCCTAATTGATTGCAACCACTCCGAGACGTAAGAACTTGAACCAGAGTGAATTAGAGAGCAAATTTGTCTTCCTTCAGAAGACAGAAGCAGAAGGAACACTTCCTAACTTATTCTATGAGGCAAGCATTATCCTAATACCAAGCAAAAAACAATTACAAGAAAAAACTACAGACCAATCTCTCTCATGAACATAGATGAAAAAATCCTCAAAAAATTGAGCAAATCAAATTCAATAATGACTAAAAAAATATTATACATCACGATGAAATGAGTTTTGTTTCAGGTATGCAAGGCTGATTCAACATTAGAAAATCAATTAATATAATCCATCACATCAACAGGCTAAAAAGGAAAAATCACATGATTATATCAATAGATGCTGAAAAAGTATTCGACAAAATTCAGCTCACGTTTGTAATAAGAACTCTCAGCAAACTGGGAATAGAGGACTTTAAAAATCTGATAATAAACGTCTACCAAAAAATACAGCTAATGCAAAAGACAAGAAAAGGAAATAAAATATATATAAATTAGAAGGAAGAAATGAAACTATCTTTGCTCTTGGATGACATGATTGTCTTAGCAGATCATCCAAAAGAATGAGCAAAAATACTCCTAGAACTAATACATGTTACAGCAAGGGTGCAGGATACAAGTTTAATATACAAAAGTCAATTACTTTCCCATATGCCAGCAATGAACAAGTAGAATTTGAAATTAAACACACAATACTATTTACATCAACATCCCCCAAAATGAAATACAGTGTACCCTAAAACAGCATAGATTTGAACTTGTCCGGTCTACCTGTTTGGGGATTTTCTTCTGCTTCTGCTACCCCTGAGACAGGAAGACCAAACCCTCTTCTTCCTCTGTCTCTTCAGCCTACTTGACATAAAGAACATGATGATGACTTTCATGATGATCCACTTCCACTTGATAAATAGTAAATATATTTTTGTCTTCCTTATGATTGTTTTAATAACATTTTCTTTTCTGTGGCTTATTTTGTGGGAGGAGTACAGTACAGTTGACCCTTGAATAATGCAGGGACATTGACCCTCCACACACTTGAAAATCCAAGTATAACTTTTGGCTCCTCAAAAGCTTACCTACAAATAGCCTTCTGTTGATTAGAAGCCATACTGATAATATAAAGTCAATTAACACCTAAAGGTGTGCTGAAAAATCACTGACATGAGACAGATTGATTAATAGGAGAAAAGACATACACTTTTTTTTTTTTTTTTTTGAGACAAAGTCTCGCTCTGACGCCCAGGCTGGAGTGCAGTGGTGCGATCTCAGCTCGCTGCAACCTCCACCTCCCAGACTCAACCGATTCTCGTGCCTCAGCCTCCCCAGTAGCTAGGATTACAGGCATGTGCCACCACACCCAGCTGATTTTTATATTTTTGGTAGAGACGGGGTTTCGCCACGTTGGCCAGGCTGGTCTGGAACTCCTTACCTCAAGTGATCTGCCTGCCTCGGCCTCCCAAACTGCTGGGATTACAGGCACGAGCCACCATGCCTGGCCCAGAAAAATCTTAATGAAGAGAAAATACATTTACAGTTCTGTACAGCAACTGTAAGTAGCTGGAAGGCTGTAAGTAGGCTGGAAGGCAGTGGCACAATCTTAGCTCACTGCAACCTCCACCACCCAGGTTCAAGTGATTCTCCTGCCTCAGCCTCCTGAGTAGCTGGGACTGCAACTATAGCCCATTACTCCTGGCTAATTTTTGTATTTTTAGTAGAGACAGCGTTTTGCCACGTTGGCCAGGCTGGTCTCGAATTCCTGACCTCAAGTGATCCACCCGCCTCAGCCTCCTGAAGTGCTGAGATTACAGGCATGAGGCACAGCACCCAGGCTACATGGTCTATTTACAAGACAAATCATCTGTCTGAAATGGCGGGCAACCACAGCTGCAGACCTCAATCTGAAGTATGTATCAAGCAATGAATGTTTTCTTGCAATGTCATGACTTTTCTTTGCTTCTTGGGAGTACTTCCAACATCACTAGTGGCACTATGTGTGGCTCCCATAGTGTTATTCGAGGTTTATAGTATTGCACTAAACATGATGAATAACTATGTGAGATCTGCAAGAAATCACTTTTACTGTGATGCAAAATGTACTAGAGAGATGAACTGCTCATGTGGAGACGATTAGTTAGCATCACATGGTGTTTTAAGCAGATACTTGAAATACTTGACCCCATCACAATAGCTTAAGGAGGTGGTTACAAAATTATTACGGTGCAGTATGTACTACAGTATATTTTATGCAGTTATGATTTAACACCTCATCTTTATATTTGTTTACATTCTGTTGACTGTGAATGGTGCCATGTGTGGTCTGTAAATGCTGGTAGGCATAAACTTTGATAAATTTTACCTTTTTATGATAGGCTTTTGTTTATTTTATGGTAGTAAATGATAACATAGACTAATATCTACATATATTTTATGCATTCATGACAAAGCTATTTCCTATTTTTTTCATTATTTCTAGGCTACACGGTTCATCCGTGAATTTTTTCAAGTTGTTTCAAATCTCAAAAAATTTTTCCAATATGTTTATGAAAAAAATCTTCGTAGGCATGGGGCGGTGGCTCATGTCTGTAATCCCTGCACTTTGGGAGGCTAAGGTGGGCGGATCTCCTGAGGTCAGGAGTTCGAGACCAGCCTGGCCAACGTGGTGAAACCCCGTCTCTACTAAAAATACAAAAAAAAAAAAAAACAAAAAACCAGGCATGGTGGGGGGCACCTGTAATCCCCATTACTCGGGAGGCTGAGGCAGGAGAATCGCTCGAGCCTGGGAAGCAGAGGTTGCAGTGAGCCGAGATCATGCCATTGCACTCTAGCCTGTACTACAAGAGCAAGACTCCATCTCAGAAAACAAAAAAAAAAAAGAAAAGAAAAAAATCTTTGTGTAAGTGGACCCACACTCTTCAAAGCCATGTTGCCCAAGTGTCAACTATATATAACACATACATAGTTTGATATATATACAAAATGTGTGCTAATTTACTGCTTATGTTATCAGTACAGCTTCTGGTCAATTGTAGGCTATTAGTGGTTAAGTTTTTGGGGAGTCAAAAGTTATACTTGGATCTTCAACTGCATGGGGGTTCAGCACCCCTAATCCCCTCATTGTTCAAGAGTTAACATAGCAATAACTTTAACAAACTATGTACAAGTTCTATATATGAAACACTGATAGTAAAAGAAACAAATAACTAAATTAATGAAGATATATTTCACATTCATGGAGGGGAAGACTCAATATTGTTAAAATGTCAATTCTTCCCCATGTGATCAATAGATTCAACACAATCCTAATCAAAATTCTAGCAAGTTATTTTGTGAATGTCAACAAACTGATTCTAAAAATTATACGAAGATGCAGAAGATCCAGAATAGGCAACAAAATATTGAATGAAAAGAACAAAGTCAGAAGACTAAAAAGAAGCCAGAGGGCCAATTCTTTCCAACTTCAAAGTTTACTATAGACAGGGTGCGGTGGTGCATGCCTGTAATCCCAGCACTTTGGGAGGCCGAGACATGCAGATCACGAGGCCAAGAGATCAAAACCATCCCGGCCAACATGGTGAAACCCTGTCTTTACTAAAAATACAAAAATTAGCTGGGTGTGGTGGCATGTGCCTGTAGTCCCAGCTACTTGGGAGGCTGAGGCAGGAGGAATTGCTTGAACGTGAGAGGTGGAGGTTGCAGTGAACTGAGATCACGCCACTGCACTCCAGCCTGGCGACAAAGCGAGAGTCAGTCTCATGAAAGAAAAACAAAACAAAACAAAAAAAACGTTTACTGTAAAGCTTCAGTCATCAAACAGTGTGGCACTAGTTAAAAGAACAGATAAATAGAGCAATGGAAAAGAATAGAGAGACCAGATACAGACTTACACAAATATGGTCAACTGATCTTTCACAAAGGAGCAAAGGCAAAGCAATGGAGAAAAGATAATCTTCTCAACAAAATGATATTGGAACAACTGGGCCTTTTTTAATTTTAAAAAAATTAATCCAGACACAGACTTTATACCTTTCTCAAAAATGAACTCAAAATGAATCATACACATAAATGCAAAATGAAAAACCGTAAAACTTTTAGAATATAACATAAGAGAAAATTCAAGTGAGTTTTTAGATACAATATTAAAGGCACCATCCATAACAGAAGTACCTTATAAGTTGAACTTCATTAAAATTAAAAACTTTTGCTCTGCAAAAGACTCTGTCAAAAGAATGTAAAATAAGACACAAAATGGGAGGAAATATTTACAAAATACATAACTGATAAAGGATTGTTTTCCAAAATATACAAAGGACTCTTAAAACTCAACAACAAGAAAATGAACAGTCCAATTTTAAAAGGGGTCAAAAATCTTAACATACCTCATCAAAGAAGATATACAGATGGCAATGTCAAGTAAGCACAGAAAAAGATGCTCAACATCATGTCAATAGGGAATTGCAAATTAAAACAGCAATGAAATACCACCATATACATATTAGAATGGCCAAAATCCAAAAATCTGACAATACCAAATTCTGGGGAAAATGTGAAACAGCAGGGACTCTCATTCACTGCTGATAAAAATGCAAACTGACACAGCCACTTTGAAAGACAGTCTGGCAGTTTCTTGTAAAACTAAACATACTTTTAGTTTATGATCCAGCAATCACACTCTTTAGTATTTACCCAAATAAATTGAAAACTTATTGTCCACATAAAAACCTGCACATGCGTGTTTATGGTAGCTTTATTCATAATTGCCCAAACTTGCAAGCAACCAAGATTTTCTTCAGCAGGTGAATGGATAAAGAAACTGTGGTATGTCCAATTAAATAGTTAGTACTCAAAGAAATGAGCTATAAAGATATAAAAACACATGGAGGACACTTAAATGCATATCAGTAAGTAAAAGAAGCCATTCTGAAGAGGCTACATAGTCCAACTATATGACATTTTGGAAAAGGCAAAACTATGGAGACAGCAAAAAGATCAACGTTTGTCAGGGGTTAGGGAGAAGGAAAGGATGAATAGGTGGAGCATAGAGGATTTTCAGGCACGGGAACTACTCTGTATGATGCTACAATGCTGGATACATGTCATCGTACATTTTTAAAGCCATAGAATGCATAGTGTAGGTGGTATGTATGTGGTTGGGGGAATTTGGGTATATGAGAATTCTCTACACTTTCTGCTTAATTTGCCTATAAACCTAAAAGTGCTTAAAAATAAAGCCTTTTCTTTCTTTCTCTTTCCTTCTCTCTCTCTCTCTCTCTCTCTCTTTCTTTCTTTTTTTTTTTTTTTCCTGAGACAGAGTCTTACTCTATTATCCAGGCTGGAGTGCAGTAGCACAATCTCAGCTCACTGCACCTCCGCCTCCCAGGTTCAAGCAATTTTCATGCCTCAGCTTCCCAAGCGGCTGGGATTACAGGTGCTGGCCACCACACTGGCTAATTTTTATGTTTTGGCAGAATTGGGGTTTCACCACGTAGGCCAGGCTGGTCTTGAACTCCTGGCTTCAAGTGATCCACCCACCTCGGCCTCCCAAAGTGCTGGGATTATAAGCATGAGCCACTGTGCCCGGCCCCTACTAAACTTTTATATGTTGAAAAGCACAAAATTTCTGGTATTTACTAGTGCAAGAATTTGAGATCAGCCTGGTCAAAGACGTGGTGAAACCCCGTCTCTACTAAAAATACAGAAAATTAGTGGTGGTGGAAGCCTGTTATCCCAGCTACTCGGGAGGCAGGAGAATCACTTAAACCCAGGAGGCAGAGGTTGCAGTGAGCCAAGATCGCGCCACTGCACTCCAGCCTGGGCGACAGAGTGAGACTCCATCTCAAAACACATACAAAGAAACAAACAAACAAAAGTACATTGTATTTAGGGTCTAGCGCAGATGGCTCATGCTTGTAATCTCAGCACTTTGGGAGGCCAAGGCAGGTGGATTACCTGAGGCCAGTAGTTCGAGACCAGCCTGGCCAACATGGTGTAACCCCTTCTCTACTAAAAATACAAAAAATTAGCCAGGTGTGGTGGCGGGCGCCTGTAATCCCAGCTACTTGGGAGGCTGAAGCAGGAGAATTGCTTGAACCTGGGAGGCGGAGGTTGCAGTGAGCTGAGATCATGCCACTGCACTTCAGCCAGGACAACAAGAAAGAAACTATCTCAAAAAAAAAAAAAAAAAAGGGTATATTGTGTTTAAACCCTTACTTCACCTCTTCCTAGTTGTGCGACATTGATAACCTCTCTAGATCTCCTTTTCTTCGTCTGTAAAATAGGGTAAGTGCATCTGTCTCAAAGGGTTGATGTGATAAAAATATTTCATTATCCAGATGAAATATTTAGTACACTGTTATTGTGTCGTAAATGCTTAAGAAATGTTAACAGCTGTTATTATATTTTATTTTATCTTCCAGATTTGGAGATCTCATTGTTTTTGATAGTATGCTGCTTTTGCTAACTAGGGAAGCAGCTGTGTGATGTTTACAATTTACCTAATACCTTTCTGTCCAATGGAACTCAGAAGACCCACGCTGGAGGTAAACGTGAGCTATCTCACTTGTTTAGAGAACTTGAAAAATTCTTTCTATATGAAATATTAATGTGGTTTTTTTGTTCTTCAGAAAGCTACTATGCCTCAAGGCTTCAGGTGTTTCTTCTGTTTAGATCAACAGGTTTTGAGTATTCAAGCTTCAGTGGGGTTAAAACTGAGATCAATGTTTTGAAAGTATAGTGCATTTTATTCAGTGAGTGGGTGAAGCTGGATTATTTACATTGCCTTAATACTTGTTGCTGTGTTCTCTGCCATGAGTTCTACAATCCGTGGGAAAGACAACAAGCGCTTGTACCACTTAAAATCTTCACAGTGAGCCCAGGCGCGGTGGCTCACGCCTGTGAGCACTTTGGGAGGCCAAAGCAGGTGGATCACCTGAGGTCGGGAGTTCGAGACCAGCCTGACCAAATGGAGAAACCCTGTCTCTACTAAAAATACAAAAGTAGCAGGGCGTGGTGGCGCATGCCTGCAGTCCCAGCTACTCTGGAGGCTGAGGCAGGAGAATCGCTTCAACCCGGGAGGCGGAGATTGCGGTCGTGCAATGTTGCAAGATCGCCCATTGCACTCCAGCCTGGGCAACGAGAACGAAACTCCATCTCAAAACAAAACAAAAAAAGGCTTTACATTGTACCAGGACACTTTGGATTCCAAATGATCCTCATTGCCTTTTGACATCTAGATTACTTTGTTTTTTGCGATGCAAAATTTGAATGAAAACAAAGAACAAGAGGAAGTGAATACAAAATAACAAGGAACTGCAGGAACCCAAATGAAAACATCAGTTGCCCAGGTGCCTCCAGTCGTCTAGTGTAATTTGTTCCGTATGTCACACAAAAATGTGGACTTCATTTCCAGATGTCAAGTGTAATGCAGTGCTTTGTGAAAAACAACTACATTATTGATGGCACTCTCTGATGATTCATGTTTATCAAATTTATGATACTTTATACTGGGAGAAAAATTAGCAGAGCTTTGAAAAACATACATTTGGGAGAGGAGGCAGCTCTAAACTTGATGGAATTTCTGACACTATTTCTGACACAGTTTTTATTTTAGCCCAGCTCTGCGAGTTGAGCTGATTAGAACTCGAGAAGATTTGCAAGATGAGGCAAAGAGATCAATTAAAAGACTATTAAAGAGATAATGGAGGGATTTATAACATGGTCTTGTTCTTGAAGATTTTGCCAAGCCATGGATAGTCAAGAAACCCTCCCTAGAGGGCAAGTAGAATTTCAACACTGAATTATTTCAGGAGGGTTTCCCATGCACAATTCTTAGCACACAGTAGGAGTTTAACAAACATTAACTGAATTGGAATCTAAACTTGTAATGATCACCTTCCTGACAAAAATATAGCACCTAGACTCATTATTATGGCTTAATTTTTAGTGGTCATAGATACAGCCTACCTTGCCAAGTAACTGTGGATATAAATTCCTAATGACCTTCTGCTACTTCTCACTAAACAGAGTTCAATACTGTTCTCTCCCCTCCTTCCCTGTTCCCCCGTTGTTCTCTCCTTTCATCTATCTATTTCTTTCTCTTCCTTTCATTTAGGGTGGTAAGTGACACACACGGGAACTTTGTCCTTGTGGATAAGACTCAGCATCAGAGAGTTTACTGATCCGTTGGTCATTGGATAATGGAGTTGGGGGATGACGCCTATGTTGGGGTGATTTCAGAAGCTGTGGAAGCCTTGAGCTGCTACTTCATCCACTGACGAGGCAGTGTCACATACAATTAAAAGTCAATTATGTTTAACAATTTAGGTACCACTAGAAGATAAACTTTATAATTTACCAACAATCAATATTCTGGAATACTTGCTATCAACAAGATCATGTACTAAGCCCTCTGAAGACTACAAAAATGAATAAGACAAGAGGAATGACTGGTCATATTTGTAGTGTAATAAGATCATTTTAGTTGGATTGCAGAAGACAGATTCTGATTGAGAAAAAGAAGGAATTAGTACTTAGGATATTGGCTTAGTTATTTTAACAGAAGCCAAATAACAGGAATTCCAAAAAGAAAAAAAGTTCATTTCTCTGTCATATAAAAGATTGAGATGACAAGCAGTTGGAGAGGACAAGATTCCTTTTATCTTGTAGCTCTTCAATCCCCTATTGTGCTCCCTTTACCTATAAAGTTGAACCTGATTCACCACCATCTCATCTACATAACCAAACTGCAGCAAAGTTGCAGAAGGAGGAAAGAGGAGGAGCATCAAAGGTGCTCATATCACGCCCACTCTCAGACTGTTGACCAGAACAATGTCAGGTGATGGGTGATGTTGTAACTTGGTCACATAGGGCTGCTAGGGAGACTGGGAAATGTGGCCTCTAACTGGGAGGCATGGGGCTCAGTTCTAGTAGCAAAAGAAGAAGGGAGAATGGGCCTTGGGTGTAACTATAAGTCTCTGCGACAGGGGGCAAGGTGAGATCAACTAAAAGACTATTAAAGAGATAATGGTGGCCTGAACTAGGTTAGTGACCATAATAATGAGAAGAATTGAAGCAATATTTAGAAAGAAGAATTGACAGGACTTGGCGATTTGCTGAATGCAAGGAATAAGAGAGAGTAAGGAGTAATTAATTTATCCATTAAATATGTATCATGTTCCTACAATGTGCCAAGTGTTGCCCCACGGTGCTGGATATACAGTGATGAACAAACAGATACTATACTTGCCTTAAGGTACTTGGAGACTAGTGTGTGATGCCCAGGGTTCTCTTGAGGCAAATTGTATTGCTAGATATTGAAATGTCGAATGCAGAAGAAGGAGCAGGTCTGGGAGAAAGTGGTGAGTGCAAGGTACATAATAAACTTGAGGTGCTTATGAGACAACCAATTGGTTATACCCAGGAGGCGGCAGAATGTGTAGGTCTGACTCTCTAGAGGGATATTTGAGTTTGAGATACTTATACACCGAGGACCATCAACACAGATGGTAATTTGCAGCTCTGAGAGTAGATAGGATTGCACAGAGAGTGTATTATTTTATGTAGGAAAAAAATGTTCAGTGACAGTGTTTCACTCTGTCACCCAGACTGGAGTGCAGTGGTGTGATAGTTCCTTGCAGCCTCAAATTCCTGGGCTCAAGCGATCCTCTTTCCTCAGCCTCCCAAGTAGCTGGGACCACAGGTGTGTGCCACCATGCCCAGCTAATGCTCAGAGTGCAGAGAGGAAGAAGAGATGAGGATCTCAGACCAAACACAACGCCATCATTTAAGGAGAAGCCCACGTTTAAGGAGAAGGAGTAATTGGAGAGGTTAAAGAAAAGCTAGGTGAACACAATATCATGACAACAAAGGGAAGAGAATGCTTTAAGAAGGATCAAATACTTTCATTATATTAAAAAACAGAGCCAGACAGAGATGGAGAGGGAGTAGGGCAGAGAAGATACGGGACTGCAAGGGATGTTTGTGTGACTGCAAGGGAGTATCTTTGTTTTGCCCTAAAGGTGGGAGAGATTTGAGCATGTTTAAATGCCAACAGGGAGGAACCAGTACAGAGGAAGACACTGATGATAAAGGAGAGAAGGTCCAATTCCCGAAGGTGGTGGTTGGAGTGGAAATGGAGATGGAGTTTATATAACAAGTAGCCCTATAGTAAGGGGACAATTTCTCCCATTATGATTTGAGAACATCAAGAGAGAGTAAGTATAGATTCAGCTGTGTTCATGAATTCACACCGGGAATTACATTAGGCCTCTTCTGGAGCCTTCTTTTCTTGTCTGTAAAAGCAAGGTCATCTGCTGACAGCAAGGGTGTGGGCAGGTTGCAAGTTGGAAATCTAGGGAAACTTAGAAGAATTGCTTGATACTAGAAAGGAAATGAATTGTTCATAGGAGCCTTAATACAAATTTATGGTTGTACTGACAGAGGCGTTTGAACCAGAGTGACTCCATCTTGAATAGGGGCTGGTTAAAATTAGGCTGAGAGCTACTGGGCTGTGTTCCCAAGAGTTTAGGCATTCTAAGTCACAGGATGAGACTGGAGTCCAGCACAAGATACAGGTCACAAAGACCTTGCTGATAAAATGGCACGTGGGAAACAAGCTGGCCAAAACCCACCAAAACCAAGATGGCGACAAAAGTGACCTCTGCTCATTTTCACTGCTCATTATATGCTAATTATAATGCGTTATCATGCTAAAAGATACTCCCACCAGCACCACGACAGCTTACAGATGTCATGGCAATGTCTGGAAGTTACCTTATATGGTCTAAAATGGGGAGGAACTCTCAGTTCCAGGAATTGCCTACCCCTTTCCCAGTAAACTCATGAATAATCTACCCCTTGTTTAGCACATAATCATGAAATAACCATAAAAATAGCTATCCAGCAGCCCATGCCGCTGCTCTGCCTATGGAGTAGCCATTCTTTTATTCCTTTACTTTCTTAAACTTACTTTCACTTTACTCTATGGACTGGTCCCGAATCCTTTCTTGCATGAGGTCCAAGAACCCTCCTTTGGGGTCTGGATCAGGACCCCTTTCCAATAACAGTACCACACAGTTGTTCTCATCATAGTGTGAATTTCTCCAGCAGTGTTTACAAGCCTAGATAAAATCTTAGAGGTGGTAGATGATTGGCTTAATGTAGGGTTAGATTTTGTTAGACAATTGTTTTTGTGGGGGTGTGGGGAATGGGGTCTCACTGTGTCACCCAGGCTGGAGTGCAGTGGTGCAATCTTGGCTCACCACAGCCTCCGCCTCCCTGGTCCAAGCCATTCTCCTGCCTCAGCCTCCCAAGTAGCTGGGATTATAGACGTGCACTACCACACCCAGCTAATTTTTGTATTTTTAGTAGGGATGGGGGTTTTTCCATGTTGTCCAGTCTAGTCTCATACTCCTGGGCTCAATCGATCTGCCCACCTCAACCTCCCAAAGTGCTGGGATTACAGGCGTAAGCCAATGTGCCCGATCTCGCTAGACAATTGCAATAGAAGGACTGAAAAACAAAGAGGTTGAAAATATTGACAAGAATGTTGTTGAAATGATGGGTAAGGAAGAAAGGGAAGATGGGAGGGATGCTGATAGGGAAAACAGAGGAAACATAGAAACTGGAGACCCAAAATTTGTTTAGGAGGGGATAAGAGAGTGTGATAACTAGAAGGACAAGAGGTTCCAGTCAGGACAGCTCAATTTGGAATAATGCCAAAAGCTAGTATTTGAGATTCACAAAATTTTACAGGATTTCAGAGTCTGAAGATTTTTTGAGAATAAGCAAAGCCTTTACACATGGAGAAGGTGACATCTAAACTGGACCATAAATAATTGGTAAATTGAAATAGAATAGATGAAAATAGAATGGCAAATTATGACTGAAAGCAAATAATACTATTTTAGTCTAAGCAGGTAAATTGGACACCAGTTATGAAAGTCCCTCAAAGTCATAATAGAAATAATAATAATGGCAATAATAATGGTCACTGATTTTTATGTACTGTACTCCAGGAAAACCAGGCATTTTACACATTAGATCAATTTCTTCCTGTCATCTCCACTTGAATTACTCAAAGGAACAAAATTTCAACATAGCCAAAAGTGAACTTTTTTTTTTAATTGTCAGACTTGGTTTAAAAAAGACAACAAAATCCAATAACATTCTGCTTATAGGGGATACATCTAAAAATATACAGAAAAATGGCAAGTAAAGGAGTGCAAAAATACATCATTTTAAAACATTTTTTATTATACTTTAAGTTCTGGGATACATGTGCAGAACGTGCAGGTTTGTTACATAGGTATACACATGCCACGGTGGTTTGCTGTCCCCATCAACCCATCATCTACATTAGGTATTTCTCCTAATGCTATCCTTCTCCTACCCCCGGACCCCCTGACAAGCCTCAGTGTGTAATGCTCCCCTCCCTGTGTCCATGTGTTCTCATTGTTCAACTCCTACTTACGAGTGAGAACATGCGGTGTTTGGTTTTCTGTCTTTGTGCTAGTTTGCTCAGAATGATGGTTTCCAGCTTCATCCATTTCCCTGCAAAGGACATGAACTCATCCTTTTTATGGCTGCATAGTATTCCATGGTGTATATGTGCCACATTTACTTTGTCTGGTCTATCACTGATGGGCATTTGGGATGGTTCCAAGTCTTTGCTATTGTGAACAGTACCACAATAAACATACATGTGCATGTGTCCAAAAGTAAATCCTTGATCTTCCTCCCATATCCCAAGCCTGGTCTTCTTGCAGAGTTAATTTCAGGGAATAATGTACTATTCATTCACTTAGGCAAGCCAAAAATGTAGCAGCAATTCTTGACACCTCCCTTTTCCTAACACCCTATATCCCATTTTCCATTAAGTACTATTAATTTTACTTTTTAAGTACGTTTCTTCATCTTATCTTTCTGTACACCTACTTCAACCAAACTCATCAGTTGATCTACTCCAATGGCCTCTTGATTGGTATATTTGATATTACTCTTCCCTACTAATGGATTCTCTTCACTGCAACCTGGGAGATCTTTTTAAAACACAAGTCAGATCATATCATTCCCTTTATTTAGAACCTAAGAGATCTCCATTAAGATCTTCCTTTCATTGTTAGGATGAAGACCAAAATTCCAAACATGGCCTGCAAGGTTGATGTTTAATCTCCCTCTTATACACCACTACTGTGACTTTCTTTGGGTCCTTCTACTTGAAGATGTCCTTCCCAGCACAGAGACTGTTTCTTTTTTCTTTTCTTCTTCTTTTTTTTTTTTGACAGAGTCTTGCTCTGTGGTCCAGGCTGTAGTGCAGTGGTATAATCTTGGCTCACAGAAACCTCCGCCTCCTGGGTTCAAGCAATTATCCTGTCCCAGCCTCCCAAGTAGCTGGGATTACAGGTGCCTGCCACCACACCCGGCTAATTTTTTTGTATTTTTCGTAGAGACAAGGTTTCACCATGTTGGCCAGGCTGGTCTCGAACTCCTGATCTCAGGCGATCTACCCGCCTCGGCCTCCCAAAGTGCTGGGATTACAGGCGTGAGCCACCGCGCCAGGCCTGCTTCTTTTCTGAAATCATTTCCCTCAGCCCCCTTCATGTGTGAATTCCTCCTCTAGCTTCACGTCTCTGATGAATTGTTTTGCGTTAGGAACACCTTCCCTAGCTCTCATGACTAAGGCAACACCCTCCTTGCAAGAACCCTCAAGGGCAGACATTTTGTCCCCATTTCACAGATAAGAAAACTGCTGTTTGCTTGAGGCCAGGCATTCGAGGCTGCGGTGAGCTGTGGTTGTGCCACTGAACTCCAGCCTGGGTGACAGAGTGTGATCCTGACTCTAAGAAAAGAAAAAGAAGGCATGCTCAGAGAAGATCAGTAATAGCCCCATGGTTACATGATAGAGTTGAGGCTATAGTATCTGATCCTAAATCCTGTGCTCTTGCCATTACCTCATATTTGCTTCAGCTACATCCCTGAACAGTATTCAATAATAATGTTATATTAATGAACACGTCCAGTTTAACCTTCTTTTGTAAGAAAGTTCAGATTCCTGAGAAGGTAGAGAGAACAAGACTCCATTACTAAAAAGTAACCTTTTCTTTTCTTTCTTTTTTTTTTTTTTTTTGAGATGGAGTCTCGCTCTGTCGCCCAGACTGGAGTGAAGTGGTGCTATCTCAGCTCACTGCAATCTTCATCTCCTGGATTCAAGCAATTTTCCTGCCTCAGCCTCCTGAGTAGCTGGGACTGCAGGCGTGTGCTACCATGCTTGGCTAACTTTTTGTATTTTTAGTAGAGACGGGGTTTCACTGTGTTTGCCAGGATGGTCTTGATCTCCTGACCTCGTGATCTGCCCGCCTCGGCCCCCCAAATTGCTGGGATTACAGGTATGAGCCACCACACCTGGCCTTAAAAATAACCTTTTCTTATGTACCTAAGGGGTCTCCTTCACCTACTCCAGCAACCCCTATCCTGCCTACATAAGTAATTAAAGTAGGACTGCATCAGAGATATTTATCTGTCACCAAATACTCATGTGGTCTGACACTTCCCAGCTCCCACCGATGAGCAGGGCCATGTAACTAGTTCTAACCAATGGCTATTAAGCGGAAGTGATGTATGTCACTTCTGGGCTCAAGCATTTAAGTGCAGCCTTCCAGCTCTCCCTTCCTCTGCTGTGGCAACTTGGAGGTCACATGTTCCAGATGACATAATTAAAAAATGATAAATGCTTAGATCCCTGACTCACCACTTGGATGGGAGCTGCCCTGGAAAGAGGCCACACTCCAGCAGATTTTGTTGGGGAGAAAAAAATGGCTCTATGTGTGTTACCCACTCTGAGTTCAGAATCTGCTTGTTAGAGCAGTATAGCTTAGCCTATTTTCACTACTACAGGCTCTGTAACTAGAGAGCTCTCTGGCCATTCAAAATCCACACTCGGTTTGTTTTCTGAATCAGTAGAAACTGTATTCCATTAGCCATAGTCCTGACCTTGGTGTCAGAAGCTGCCATTTGACGTATTATTGTTTAACATTAATTATGTTCCCAGATTTCTTCTCTTACCTTTGTTCTGTTACATGACTTTAGGCAGTCACCTAATGGGTTTCCCCAGGCTAGAATGCAATGGCACAATCTCAGCCCACTGCAACATCCACCTCTTGATTTCAAGGGATTATCCTGCCTCAGCCTCCCAAGTAGCTGGGATTACAGGCATGCGCCACCACCCCCAGTTAATTTTTTGTATTTGACAGAGATGGGGTTTTACCATGTCGGTCAGGCTGGTCTCAAACTACTGACCTCAAGTGACTCACCTGCCTTGGCCTCCGAAAGTGCTGAGATTACAGGTGTGAGCCACCACACCCGGTGACTTCGACATTTATTTCTGGGTAAGTCTCACCCTCCCGGTCCTTACTGCAGCTCTTTCTGGTGAACACTAGAGTAGGTCAGCCAGGTTCTTTGCTCCTCGCTGTACATTCTCCATCCTTTTCCACCCTGCATCCTTCCACAGGAGGTAAACCTACGTGGATTTCACAAACCAATTCTCCTGCCTTATGGTGTTCTGTTGGGTTTGGCCAGTAGGAGCCTTACCAGGAGACAAGAGAGAAGGAGAAAAGCAAGGTGAGAATATTTCGTTCATTTCTCCTCTTCCTTCAGGGAAAGGAAAAGTATGGAGACTGGGCACGGTGGCTCACACCTGGAATCCCAGCACTTTGCGAGGCAGAGGCAGGAGGATCACTTGACACCAGGAGTTCAAGACCAGCCTGCGCAACATGGCGAAATGCTGTCTCCACAAGAAATATAAAAAACTGGCCATGTGTGGTGGCATGTACCTGCAGTCCCAGCTCTCCAGGAGCCTGAGGTGGGAGAATCACTTGAGCCCAGGAGGTTGAGGCTTCAGTGAGGTGTGACTGCGCCACTGTACTTTAGCCTTGGTGACAGGGCAAGACTTTGTCTCAAAAAAAAAAAATAGAACCAGGATAAATTTTAGACTACCTTATGAGATAAAGAAATAAAGGAGTAGAGATCACATCACTTGGCTAAGGTCACATACCTAATTACAAGAAAAGCAAAAATTAATCTATGGTTTGTTCACTAATTTTTTTTCATATAACAAATATTTATTTCACCAGCATAACTGAGATAACAAAAGGCCAATTAATTTGGCCAAGTTTATACTAATGGTTAGAGCCACAGTGAGAGCTGAACAAACAAACAGCAATGACAACGAAAACAACCACAAAACAAAGCAATGACAACAAAAACAACCACAAAACAAAACAACCTGTTCAGCTGTCTTGCCCCTCATCCCGCTACCCGTGGTGCAGCATAGCCCTCAGAATCCCCAGCTTGGATTTTAATCAGCTCCTTGTCTAGTCTCCTTTGGAAAACCCACCCACATCATCTGTGGGGTTTGTGATATTACATTTGGTGCTTAGATCTCAGTTTTTGGCTGATATGCAAAAATGAAAAAGAGCAAGGAATTCCCCCAGAGACTCCACAGCTGTGCATCTGGAAAGAACACAAATCTCTTTCAACCAAGATCTAGCAAACAAAAACAAAACAAAACAAAACAAACAAACAAACAAAAAAAACAAGCCTGCAAAGTAATTTATGCTCCAAGATTTCCCTTAGGATCCCCATTTTCTGAAAGTCTCAGATGATGTGTTTGTGTTTGTGTGTGCTAGCTTCATTCTCCTTGGTCAAACCATCCATGCCTGGGAGTGCAGAAGGCCTGCTGTTTGGGGAATTGTCTCTGCCAGGGAGGGCAACATCTCAGTATATCCTCATTTAACTGTGAAGGCAGCTGTAAGCCCTTTAAATTCATAAGGGAAATTAAATCACAGAATTCTGTAGGTGGGTTTGATGCCGTCCAAAATTCCCCAAGTGAAGAGCTAATCCATGAGTTAAAAAGTAGCAAATCTAAATACTCCATCCAGGATGCAGACTTAACCAAATAATTAAATAAAACAAAACCTATTGATAATCAAGCCTGGATCAACATGGGACACAACATAGTGCACAGTTGAAATAATTTTCCAGTAATTCATGTTTGAAACAATGTCTTAGAGGATAAAAAGACAATTTTTTTAAGGTTTTAAATCTATAGTCAATAATAAAAATGTGCTCTGCTTTAGGAAGGGAAGTTGGTATATTTTTCATGGTTCTGGCTGGAAGTCAAAAATCCTGTGTCTGTTCCCAGTGCTATCATTGCCTGTTGGTGTTTTAGGGTCACTTATTCTCTTGTGCCTCAGTTTCTCTATTATTCTCTATTATTGAAACAATGTATAATCTATGTATATGCTGCTTTTAGCATACACATACCAATTTATTTACATAATGGGGAGTCTGGGAATATTATTATTCAATTCGAGTTACAAAAATGTAATTTGTATTTCAGGAACACAATTATGGAGGCAAATGAAGTATACCATCCTATTATTGGCAGAGATATTTAAAATTGTTTGGGGGAAAAACTATTTGGAATTCAAAACACTTTCTCCATATGAAAACAATGGAAAATGGAGCTTTATGTTAACTTTTATATGAGCAGATCTATATTACTCGAGCACATGTCATAAATCCTTTGAAAATACAGTGACATCCTGCACAATTTTTAAAAAGTTGAAGTTTGCCTTATTTCTGACAGATGCCTGTTCCTGTCCTATGGTTTGTAAAGGAGTCACCAGATATTATCATTTGAACTTCTGAAATTTACATTTAGTATCAATGACTGAGAATCAACTCTTCCAAATAAACACACACACACACACACACACACAATTCTACTGTTTTCCTCTTCTTTAAGAGAGGAAATGTGAAGCTCCTTATATATTACAAGCCACATAAACCTCTGCCTTTTCACTGAGGTCCAGCAACCCTTAAATGTTTTTCCCTTTTCATGCTGTTTCTTTGCATGTCAATACTTAGGGGGTGAATCCAAGGTTCTCAAACCCACATCAACTGTTGAAGTCAGATTCCTCCCCATCCCTACATCCCCTCTTTCCCAACCCCAACCTTGTTTCTAAATATTGGAAGGATCTGCCAGGCACGGTGGCTCACACCTGTAATCCCAGCACTTTGGGAGGCTGAGGTGGGCTGATCACCTGAGGTCAGGAATTCGAGACCAGTCTGACCAACATGAAGAAACCCTGTCTCTACTAAAAATACAAAATTAGCTGGGCATGGTGGCAGGTGCCTGTAATCCCAGCTACTTGGGAGGCTGAGGCAGGAGAATCACTTGAACTTGGGAGGTGGCGGCTGCGGTGAGCCGAGATCACGCATTGCACTCCAGCCTGGGCAACAAGAGCGAAACCCTGTCTCAAAATAAAATTGTATATATATATGAAGGATCCTTATCTTGTAATCCTCACTTCAAAGTGAAAAATGAAGGTTTCTCTGGTGGTACAATTTGCATTTTCTTAACCAGATTAAGTATTTCCAGCCGGGCGCAGTGGCTCAAGCCTGTAATCGGAGCTACTCCAGAGGCAGAGGCGGGTGGATCGCTTGAGGCCAGGAGTTCAAGACCAGCCTGAGCAACATAGCAAGACCTCCACAAACATCTCCCTATTCCCCCACTTACTACCCCCAGCTCCATCTCTGAAAAAATTAAAAACTTAGCTGGGAGTAGTGGGATGGTCCTGTAGCCCCAGTTACTCAGGAGGCTGAGTGGGGAAGATTGCTGGAGCTCAGGAGTTTGAGGCTGCAGTGAGCTATGATTGCACCACTGCACTCCAGCCTGGGTGACAGACCCTATCTCTAAAATTTATTTTTTCAATAAGAAATTAAATCACAGAATTCTGTAGGTGGGTTTGATGCTGTCCAAAGATTCCCCAAGTGCAGAGTTAATCCATGAGTTAAAAAGTAGCAAACCTAATACTCCATCTAGGATGGAGACTTAACCAAATAATAAAACAAAACAAAACCTGTTGATAATCAGGCGTGGGTCAATATCGGACACAACAAAGTGCACAGTTGAAATAATTTTAACTCATTCTTTTTTAACTGCAAAATATTTGACCAAACACCTTAATTAAAAAGACATAAACATGGCCAGTAAGCATATGAAAAGATGCTAAACATCATCAGTTACTAGGGAAATTTTACAAAAAAAAAAGAAAAAATGTTTGAGATGGAGTCTTGCTCTGTTGCCCAGGCTGGAGTGCAGTGGTGCAATCTTGGCTCACTGCAACCTCTGCCTCCCAGGTTCAAGCAATTATCCTGCCTCAACCTCCCAAGTAGCTGGGATTATAGGCACCCCCCACCCCCACCATGCCCAGCTAATTTTTTTGGTATTTTTAGTAGACACAGGGTTTCACTATGTTGGCCAGGCTGATCTGAAACACCTGACCACAGGTGATGCATCCGCCTCGGCCTCCCTCCCAAAGCGCTGGGATTACGAGCGTGAGCCACTGCACCCAACCTACTTCAGTTTTTCAACACAGGCTGACTCCTGTTAGCTTTGCGTGTGTCTTTAATTAAAGAGATGGAGATAGAAGACAAGCAACAGATTTCTTTGGATGTAAAATCATCTTGCCTTCAATTAATCTGTGAGATTTATTGTGAGACTTCTTTATTTGTTACTTTTCTTTGATTCAATTCTTTCCTGCCCCATAATCTTGAATGTCAGGTGCTCTAGTTGGAGTTCTCCATAGAGTTTACTGTGATGAACATCTTGATTAGATGTGAAATCAAATGTTATTTTACCTTTTTCATGTAGTAGAACATCTAGATAAGGTCTACAAAAGCCCCATATTAATGAGTGACTCATCTGGTGTGGTAGACATAATAATGTCCCTTCCCACCCAAGATACCCACTTCCTAATTCTCTGAACTTGAAAACATTAATTTGTATAACAAAAAAAAAGGCTTTGTAAATGTGATTAAAGAACTATCTTATAACACGGAGATTATCTTGCAGGCCCTAAGCGTAATGGTAAGTGTCTTTACAAGAGGAAGGCAAAGGCAAATGTGGGGGACAGGAAATCTCTTCCTTACCCATCACTAGGATCATGGCTGAGGCCCCATCAAAAGATAGATTGACAGAGGAAAGCATACACATTTACTCAATAAGTTTTATGTGACATGGGAGCCCTCATAAGAAAATGAAGGCCCTGGCTGGGCGCGGTGACTCACGCCTGTAATCCCAGCACTTTGGGAGGCCAAGGCAGGCGGATCACCTAGGCCAGGAGTTCAAGACCAGCCTGGCCAACATGGAGAAATCCTGTCACTACTAAAAATTCAAACTTAGCCAGGCATGGTGGCGCATGTATTTTTGTGCTTAGGTTTAATAAAGAGTGGACAGTCATGCAGAAGTATGATTGGATAAAAGGGGTCTGATCTGATCTAATGGTAATAAACTGAGGGGAACTCAGCGAGGCCTGTTTGTTCAGTTTCTTCTTGGCATCTCTGTCTTAGCTTTTTCCTCCAGGTATAGGGAGGGCACCTCTTTAGTAAGAATCTTACGACATGCTTCAGGGGAAGATCAGAAAATTCTTCCTAGGTTTTATGATTTGCATTATGGAGGAAGGGTGGTGAAAGGTGAAGTGACCTTCCTGGTTCTGCTATTTTCTCAAATGCCAA
>NW_012102699.1:1789019-1798247 GCF_000951045.1 Mandrillus leucophaeus
GCCCAGGCTGGAATGCAGTGGCACAACCTCGGCTCACTGCAGCCTCCACCTCCTGGATTCAAATGATTCTCCTGCCTCTCAACCTCTGGAGTAGCGGGGACTACAGGCGCAGCCAACACACCTGGCTAATTTTTGTATTTTTTGATATAGACGGGATTTCGCCATGTTGGCCCAGCAGGTCTCAAACTCCTGTCCTCAAGTGATCCGCCCATCTCGGCCTCCCAAAGTGCTGGGATTACAGGCGTGAGCCACCATGCCTGGCCTTAACTCATATATATACACATACACACAGACACACACACACACACGTATATAAATATATATATATTTTACCTGTCATCTTTTATTTGGAGGTTACTTCCCATTAGGATATGAAAGGATTCAGCAACGATCGAGATTGTGTTCCTCATGGAGGGGCTTGGGCCAAGAAGGTCATGGTGGGGAGTGCAGAGCTTGTCCTCTTCTTCAGTGGTACTTGCGTAGCCGCTCGTGCTTGAGCTCCTTGTAGGAAAGGCAGTAAAGAGCATGTAGCCTGCCAGCACCATGGTCAGCCCCGCGATGCTCCCCTTCTTCACGTTGATGTACTTGTCGTAGCACCGGTAGTAACCTCTTTGAATCGCTCCGGCAATGCACTAGGGGTAAAGTCCTGCATCAAGGTCCAACTTGGCAGCTCCCCTAGTTTGACCTCTAGACGTTTCTTGTCCTTCGCTGGTACGACTGACGCCATCTTGGAGTCCTGGTGTCAGCTTTGCCTAATTTAGATTCTTACCAGACTGTATCCACAAGGACCAATCATTTAAAAAGTGAAACAGACATTGGGCTATACAGTCTTTTAAGTCTTGGCTTTAGTATGAATATGAGCTATATATAAAATTTAGAAATTCAGAAATCTCAAGTATGTTTATTTTAGAATGATAGTTTAATGACTTTGAGATTGTTTTAGAAGCCGTATCAACACCATGTGTAAAAAAGAGAGAACAATAATATTTTCTAAATCCTAGATTTTAGTATTATTTGACTCAAGGAACAAATTAGTAGTGAGTGTCAAGTGTCTCGTTTTTATCTTTTATACCAGAGAGTGCTGAGTGTACTAAAAATAATGCCTGCTGTGTGGAGGGGCATGTAATCAGTTCTGGGATTCTTTTTTTAAATTTATTTTTATTTTTATTTATTTATTTTTGAGATGGAGTCTTGCTCTGTCCCCAGGCCGGAGTGCAGTGGTGCAATCTCAGCTCACCGCAAGCTCCAGCTCCCAGGTTCAAGTGATTCTCTTGCCTCAGCCTCCAGAGTAACTGGGATTACAGGCACACACCACCAGCCCAGCTAATTTTTGTATTTTTGGTAGAGACGAGGTTTCACCATGTTGGCCAGGATGGTCTCGATCTCTTGATCTCGTGATCCACCCGCCTTGGCCTCCCAAAGTGCTGAGATTACAGGTGTGAGCCACTGCACCCGGCCTTGGGATTGTTATTTTTAGTGAGATGCTCTGAAAAAATTACAACCTGTAAATTTCATTTGGCAGCTTCGAGGATTATAAATAATTCAGTAGGCTCTCAGATATCTGAGTTTCTGTCTAACTCTGGCTAGCACATTACAAAATGTGTCAAGAAGAATGTTAATGTTGCATGTGAAAGAGAGAGCCCAGGAATCTGATCTTGAGAACTTGAACATAATGTTGATGTATGTGCTATAGGCTTATAGGCTCCCTGCAGCAACCTTCTATTAGATCAATGCAAAAAAAAAAAGGTCTATCATTTCCTACTCCATTTCCATGCCCATAAAAGTTTTGTTTGCCCCTTTGAAATCTGCAATGAATCTAGAGCAGTAGCATCAATACTTTCCTGACACTGGATAGATACTATTCACAGCATCCCCCCTGCTCATCGTCACCGGCATCACTATCCTCATTACCACCATCCCCATCACTAGCATCTGTAGCACACTTAGTCTACAAAGAGCTTTCATTTGCCTGACCTTCTTAGAACAAGATAATTATCAACTTTTGGTGATGGATAGAGTGTTTGGACACTTCATCTTGCAATGATTTTGTGGGGGTAAATAGGGCAGCATTATTATACTCCTTTGCACAACTCCCAACAACACAGTGTTTGCTGCATAAGGAATGCTTGATAAATATAAAATTGATTAATGTAAATAGGAAACTAAAACTCAAGAGAAGTTCTGTTGTTTTCTCAGTATCAGGAAAAAAGGGAATTGCAGACACTAGTACTTCAGGTCTCCCAATTTATAGCATGGGAAACAAACAAAAAAGCTTGTGTAAACCCTTGGAAATGGCTCTATGTTGTCCTAGTTGAATAATAAGGGGAAGATCAAAAGATCAAAAAGGCCATTGTGATTCATCAAAAGTACTCATTCATTGGCTTTATCTCACCTGATAGGAAAAGAGAAAACAAGAAATGAAAATTGATGATACACCACTTTAAAACAAAATCAACATCATAGTATTGTCACTGAATGTTGATCGTTTGTTGTGGAAAGGAGAAAGGGATTTAGCAATGTGGCTATAGGTCATTTGTACTTTCTTCGTCCATTCTTCCTCTCTGTGGGGAGTAGGAGTACATTTCCTCTCCTTTGTATAAACTAAAGACAATTTCCCTTTCTAGACTTAAGTTTTCCTTGCCCCAAGTTAATACACAGCTAACCCTGCTCAGATTGATACATATGTAAATTTACACAATTGTTTCTATTTGTAAAGGGAAAAGCTATAGTCAACAAAATGTGAGAAGTGCTCTTTTAAAAGTCCTCAATCACTCACAGCAAAGGTGTTTAAATTGCTAAGGACCAACGAAGGCATTTCTGAAGCCTGCTCTCTGTAGGAGACTCAAATCTGCAACCAGGAAGCACCTGGGTCATTGGGAGGCCTATAATTACTTGGAAAAACAGAGGATGAAATTCAGGGCATTACCTATAATGTTCACTTATTTCTACCAAAGGTCTTGATTCAAATTGATTTAGCAATTCCACAGTTTCAGGTGAAAGGAAGCTAATATTTATTGTGTTGCTACTCCAACCACCCACCCAGTGAGGGAGAAATTATTTGTTCAATTTTTAAGATAAGAAAACTGAGAAATAAGTTATGGAACTTATGAAGCTATATAAAATTGAGGTTAAGAGCTGGGGCTTGAGTTTCATTGCCTTGAGTTCCAATCCTGACACAATCATTAACTAGCTGATCTTGGAAGGAAAATGGACTCTCTAAGCCTCAGTTTCTTTACCTATGAAATGCGAGTGGGAATGGGGAATAGGAGCTACTGCAAACAGTTGTTTTGAGGATTCATGTCAGACTAGAAATACTCAATTATTCTCATCAAAGTGAATAAGGTATAAATTTCAGAGATGGAATTCAAACCTCAAGTTCATCTCATTTCACCGTATTGCCCTTTAGATGATGTTCACAAAGGCCGGCATTTTTCTTGGTCAGGTGTCTAGAATTAGAACTTTAAAATGATCCTTCTGGTCAATTTAAATCTGCTGTGGAGCCAGTTGCCCACCTACGGGTAAAGCGCCTGTTATGTCTTAAATTGAAAGATGACAATGGCTGCAAGAATTTGGGAGGGAGGCCCTCAGTCCCATATAATTTCATGTTGCAGGACATGGAATGGGTACAAGAAGATACAAATAGAGTTGGACAAGAAAGACTTTACCTATCTCTGGAGGAATCGGCTTTGAGGAGACCTGCAAAGGGTGAATCTGTTACACACACACACACACACACACACACACACACACACACAGTGGAAAACACCATGCAGTAAGGAATATGAAGATTTCCATAAAAGTGAAGGTCATACTATTCCCCAGTTCCATTTTGTCAGGAGAGCCAGTGACACGTCCAGTCCAAATCAAAGCATGCTGTGCCACGGTTTTCACCACGTGTTTTAAGAATGAGGAGGCGGGCGCGATGGCTCACGCCTGTAATCCCAGCACTTTGGGAGGCCAAGGCAGGCGGATCATGAGTTCAAAAGATCAAGACCATCCTGGCCAACATAGTGAAACCCCGTGTCTACGGGGTTGAACCTGGGAGGCAGAGCTTGCAGTGAGCTAAGATCATGCCACTGCACTCCAGCCTGGACAACAAGAGTGAAACTTCCTCTCAAGAAAGAAAAAGAAAAGGTGTATTCAACCAAGATGATGAGTACCTACTTGCCATATAAATCACAACTGCTCTCAACACCCCAGGTCTCTCTCTCTCTCTCTCTCTCTCTCTCTCTCTCTCTCTTCCCCTGACACACACCCCAAGGAAGTTGATTCTTTCTGTATCCAACTACTGAATTTAGCCTTTCTTCAAAGCCCAACTTAAAAGCAAACTCCTACCTGATATATTGTAGGATGTATGAGCACAAATGTTTCCTTTCTTTCTTCCAAAAAGTCATCTCAATTTTCCTCCACTGTCCTCTACTCTCTGTTCATAATCTCCCCTTTCTCTTTTTTTTTTTTTTTTCTAATGGAGTCTCACTCTGTCCCCAGGCTGGAGTGCAGTGGCGTGATCTTGGCTCACTGCAACCTCTGCCTCCCGGGTTCAAGCTATTCTCCTGCCTCAGCCTCCTGAGTAGCTGGGACTGCAGGCGTGAGCCACCACGCCCAGCTAATTTTTGTATTTTTAGTAGAGACTGAGTTTCTCCATGTTGGTCAGGCTGGTCGCGAACTCCCGACCTTAGGTGATCCGCCTGCCTCAGCCTCTCAAAGTGCTGGGATTACAGGCGTGAGCCACCGTGCCCGGCCCAATATTTCTTTTAATATGCTTTTAATGTTTTTGAAACAAAGAAAATTGACGTTACAGTAAGTACCATATAATGCCAAAATTAATTTTAAAGCCAGGAAATTGTTTCTATAACTATGATTTTAAAGTCTTCATTACAGCTCTGAAAAGTTGTAAGAAATACTGTATGGATCTAGCTTTTAAAATGTTGTCCAAAACAATCTCCTTGTTTCATCTGGTATCCTTTACTAAATCATATTAATTTTAAGGCAGTTTTTTCAATCTGTCTCCAATTACGAAGAAATGTTGAAAATATGAATTTCAGTTTTAATTGTCAACATGCTTGACTTTATTTATCGAGTAAATCAAATCTATTTAGGTAGGCATTGTTTTTTCAGTTTTACAGATGTGAAAACTAAGAGACAGAGAGAAGAGACTATTTAAAGCAGTTGAACACTGGATAAGAGCTGGATTTGAGTTTGACAGTCCTGAGTTCCAATCCTGGTTCCATCACACGCTCGCTAAATGACTTTGGCAAAGTAGTTGACTCTGTGAATCTCTCTTAAGGCCATTCAGGCTAACTAGGATTTAGTTACCTAAGTTTTAAAAATTAACCATGTAGGCAGAGAGCCCACGCATTTGAATATTCATTAAATCATAATGGAGACATGAATTGACCAAATTCTTCTTTTCTTCAACAAATCTTTATTAAAAATGCATCATGGGTCAGGTATTATCCTAGGTAATGAAGAGACAAAGATGAAAAAGATATCTCAAGAAACATTGAAAAAGTTTCCATAAATATTAATATCAAACCAGTGAAATAATACATAGTGTGTCAGCTTGTTGTCATTTAAATTAAATCTTGCATGGACCTCATAATTCTCGAATTTCTCTTGAGTTCCTTCATTTGGTGTGTGATTTGAAAAGCACTTGAATACTATTTCAAAATCACTATTCTAAACATGGCTTTGCTGATCTAATAGGAAACTATGTAAACGTCCTTGAAGTATGTTTATTCCAACTTGCTATTATTTTATGTAACACTCTTAAAGAGCTTAAGGTAAATCAGTATCCCTCCTGGTGAAGAGCTCTGGCTTTATATCAGACAAGCCTGGGTTCTTATTCTCACCCACTTACTGGTTGGATGGTCTTGGAAAATCTCCCTGAACTGTTTTTGCCTCAGTTCTGTCATCTGTAAATAAAGGATAATGAAAGCACCTAAATTAAAGAGTTGTTATAAGTTTATATGGGATTTGAAATGTAAAGCATTTAACTCACAAAAGCTCAATAAATTATTGACTATTGTAAGTAGACTTCAATATGTAATCTTCAATATATAATCATCAATATATAATGATGAAATCATATATAAAATCTTCAATATATAATCATCCCTTGGTATTTATGGGGGATTGGTTCTAGGAACTCCCTTGGATATCAAAATCCAAAGTTGTTATTTGGACAATGGTTATAGTAAAAGCTCAGATTTCAAACTACAAAATATATTCATGTAACAAAATTGTACTTGCTGTACCCCTTAAATTTGTACAAAAAATCAGAGGATGCTCAAGTCTCTGATACAAAATGGTACAGTGTTTGCACATAACCTATGCACATCCTTCTGTATGCTTTAATTTATCTCTAGGTTACTTATAATACCTAATACCCTGTAAATGCTATGTAAATAGTTGTTATACCGCATTGTTTAGGGAATAGTGACAAGAGAAGTCTGTATTTATTCAGTGCAGACATAATGTTTTTGAATATTTTTGATCTGCAGTTGGTTGAATCCATGAATGTAGAATCCACAAATATGGAGGGCTCACTGTACTTATGTTTTGTCAAAGTCAGAAACATTCTATTTATCTTTAACCCATTTGATTTGTTTTGCTTTGTTCTCAATGTTGAAGTTTTCACTACTTTGATCTCTAGTCTCCTGCCTTCTCAGGGAGAATTGAGTTTTTTGTTCATTTATTATTGAAGGACAGAAGCTAAATAGTGTGGTCTGGAGTAGCGTCATCCTGGCAAATTGTTCCTGGACTGAGTCTGTCACACTGAGATTGCAGAATCTATCTGTACAAAGATTCAGTTTTTCTTTCTCTCTTTTTCTTTTTTTGTTTGTTGAGATGGAGTTTTGCTCTGTCACCCAGGCTGAAGTGCAGTGGTGTGATCTCGGCCCACGGCAACCTCCGCCTCCCAAATTCAAGCGATTCTTCTGCCTCAGCCTCCCGAGTAGCTGAGACTATAGGCGCACTCCACCACGCCCAGCTAATTTTTATATTTTTAGTAGAGACAGGGCTTCACCATATTGGCCAGGCTGGTCTTGAACTCCTGACCTCGTGATCTGCCTGCCTTGGCCTCCCGAAGTGCTGGGATTACAGGCATGAACCATCGCACCTTGCCCAAGATTCAATTTTTCAAAGCCAAGTTGCAAGAAAGTCACACAGAAAAGACACAAGGTTATGCCAGGCTTTAACAGTTATTTTTAAAGAGTACACTTTATTATTCGCAAAAGTGAAGAAATTCTACAATATTTTCCTTGATTGGTATGTATGATCATATCTATATCTACACCAGGATAAATCTGAACTTTAACTTTCTCATCTATGTTCTCCTGTACTTCCTTTGACATACACCTTTCTCGGAAGAGACAGTCTTCTGCTTCAGACTAGCAGGTCTTTGATGACAGATGTATCAAATTCTGGCCAGGAGACAAAAACCTCTCCAGTTATTTTTACTGACAGAATTTAATATAATGGAATAACTAGGTGTAAAGGTGTAAACAACTGAAAGGGTAAAAAGAGCGGTCTAATGTATCACAGATGTAGCAACTGTAAAAAGCAGCAACTATCCATCCCTAGGGCAGAGAGTACAAAAGGAAGAAGCTGGAGTTATTAACATTTAGAAAGTTAGAGGAGGCCCCATTGGAGCTAAGCCTCAAAACCTCAGGGGCACCTGCTGACTGGTGCTGTTTTCTCTGAGATGGGGGCATGATAAATCTAGTTCTCCAAGTATTGGCAGACTTCCACCTGAGTTCACCTGCTGCTATGGGAAGGAGCTGCTTTTGCCAGGGTGAAGAAACATTGCCAGTGTGATGCTTCCAGGAATTGCAAGCAGAAGGAAGCTCCAGAGGAAACAAATAGAAAGGAGCAAGTTTCTTCCTTCTTTGCACTCGTTGGCTCCCACTTGAGCCCTGTATTACCAGAATCTAATATACAGCAAGCTGGCAAAGCAGAAATGTAGTTTGCAGAGTCCTAGTCACAGCATCTTAGGGTAGGAAAGGGCGGGGAGGAGTTGCAAGTGAGAGGCAATAGCTTAATAATTGGCACAATAGAAAACATGTTTTATTGTCAGCCTCTGGCATGGTTCCAGAACTGCAGTCATGGCTTTGGGCTAAGTGTGGTGGCTCAAGCCTGTAACTTCAGCACCTTGGGAGGCTGAAGCGGGCAGATCACCTGAGGTCGGGAGTTCGAGACCTACCTGGCCAACATGGTGAAACCCCCATCTCTATCAAAAATACAAAAATTAGCTGGGTGTGTTGCCTGTAGTCCCAGCTACTTGGGAGGCTGAGGCATGAGAATCACTTAAACCCAGGAGGTGGAGGTTGCAGTGAGCCGAGATTGCACCACTGCACTCCGGCCTGGGCAACAGAGTGACACTCTGCCTCCAGATAGATAGATAGATAGATAAATGTGTTGGAATGGATATGCGTCTACACTTATATTTTTCAATTGTGATTTCAATGGTGAAAACTTCAGTTTCTCTTATAAAAAGAGCTATCTTTTTTAGGAAAATGGAGTGCTTTATTGTAGAGGTGAAGTCCCAATGTTAAGGTCTTAAGGAATTAGAGGAAAAGAGATAGAATTAAACTGCCCTTATAATAATAATAGAAAAAGAATTAAACTGCCCTTAATCAGGAGTTAGCAGAAGTTGAAGGGGAATAGGGTAATGGACAAAGTTAGTGGCTGAAAAGGAAAGGGAAGATCAAACAGTCAAACAAGAGCACCAGGGCCACACAACCTGTGAGATTAGGGTGGATGATGAAAAAGAACCAGTCAGAAATTCTTGGTAGAAGGATGACACAGGATTTTTAAAATAGAAAGGATAAATATTTGACTTTGGCTGGGCATGGTGGCTCACACCTAATAAGCACTTTGGGAGGCTGAGGCGTGCAGATCACTTGAGGCCAGGAGTTCAAGACCAGCCTGGCCAATATGGTGAAACCCCATTTCCATTAAAAATACAAAAATTAGTCAGGCATGGTGGTGCACAGCTGTAATCTCAGCTACTCGGGAGGCTGAGGCAGGAAAATAATTTGAACCCGGGAGGCAGAGGTTGCTGTGAGCTGAGATTGAGCCACTGCACTCCAGCCTGGGAGACAGAGGGAGACTCTGTCTCAAAAGAAGGAACAAAGGAAGGAAGGAAGGAAGGAAAGAAGGAAGGAAGGAAGGAAGGAAAGAAGGAAGGAAGGAAGGAAGGAAGGAAGGAAGGAAGGAAGGAAGGAA
>NW_012102699.1:1798297-1805927 GCF_000951045.1 Mandrillus leucophaeus
GGAAGGAAGGAAAGAAGGAAGGAAGGAAGGAAGGAAAGAAGGAAGGAAGGAGAGAGGCTTGACTTTATGACTATGGCTTTAAAGGTAAACTCAAATCTTCAAGGCACTGACATTTGCTACTTGCACTGGTTTATTTATGGGTAAAGGACAGTACGCTTTAGACACTGAGATGATCCACATATTGAACCAACTCTGTGAGAGCTAGAGCTATAAGACATAGGTAAGTAGCAGAAACAAGACCTCTACACCTTCTTTGCCACTGGCGAAGAAGAGTTCGGGATGACCCAAACTCTGCTCCACATGATCACTCATCCTTTTGTCCTCCTGGCAGTGGCAGAGGCCTACGGGAGGAAACGGAACCATGCAAGATTCTTGAAATATAACCTAAGAGCTGGCACACTGTAACCTCTTCCTCATTCTATTGACTGAGCTGCAAGTAACAAGACTGGCACAGGTCAAGGGTGGGGAGAAAATAATCACTTCTGGATGTGAAGATCTACAAAGTGACATTGTAGGGGGCAAGAATGCAGGGAAGACTGAAAATCTGAGGCTGCAGTTGTCATTGACCTACCGTAGATAGATCTGTTTTTGTTCTGTCCGGATCCCCAGTCAATAGGATGGTGCCCGCCCACATCGAGGGTAGGTCTTCCCCACTTAGTCCACTCAGACTCACATGCCAATCTCCTCTGGAGACAACTTCATAGACACACCCCAAAATAATGCTTTACCAGGCCTGTCAGTATTTATTTCCTAATCCAGTCAAGTGGACACCTGAAATTAGCCATCACAGCACAGAACTTCTCAAAGTGTGGTCTGGGTTCCAGCAACATCAGCCTCACCTGAGCGCTTGCTAGAAGGGCACAGTCTCAGGCACCACTCCACATCTGCTGAGTCAGAGTCTTGGAAGGTGGGGCCCGGAACACTGTTTTAAAACCTCTCCAGATGATTCATATGCACTTAAAATTTGAGAGGCAATTAACAGACCTAATAGACCTCAATTTTTCTTTAAAAGGTGGGCATAACTAGGCCTGAGTCAGCCTCTGGAGTTCTCTGACAAGGAAGACATTTCTAGGAGTAACTGGAAAGAAAAAGCAACTTTTTTTGTACATTAAAGAAATACAATCAGGCCGGGCTCTGTAATCCCAGTACTTAGGGAGGCTGAGGCGGGCAGATCACCTGAGGTTGGGGGTTTGAGACCAGCCTGACTAACATGGAGAAACCCCGTCTCTATTAGAAATACAAAATTGGAAGGGTGAGGTGGCACAGGCCTATAATGCCAGCTACTCAGGAGGCTGAGGCAGGAGAATTGCTTGAACCCGGGAGGCGGAGGTTGCAGTGAGCGGAGATCACACCATTGCACTCCAGCCTGGGCAAAAAGAGTGAAACTCTGTCTCACAAAAAAGAGAGAGAGAGAGAGAGAGAGAAAAGGAAGGAAGGAAGGAATGAAGGAAGGAAGGAAGGAAGGAAGGAAGGAAGGAAGGAAGGTAGGTAGGTCTATTTTATATTTCAAGCTAGTAAAACAGAATTTTATAGCTTATTTTTTTTGGGATGGAGTTTCGTTCTTGTTGCCCAGGCTGCAGTACAATGGCGCAGTCTCAGCTCACTGCAACCTCTGCCTCATAGATTGAAGTGATTCTCCTGCCTCAGCCTCCCAAGTAGTGGAGATTACAGGTGCCCACCACCACACCCAGCTAATTTTTGTATTTTTAGTAGAGATGGGGTTTCACCATGTTGGCCAGGCTGATCTCAAACTCCTGATCTCAGGTAATCTCCCCACCTTGGCCTCCCAAAGTGCTGGGATTACAGGTGTGAGCCACTGTACCTGGTCAAAGCGGATGTATTTGGTTTTACTTTGATTCTCTTTTTCCTTTGGGTTAGAAATTCAGTCTTATAATTTCAACAGTTTTAGTTCTCCAGTGAAACTTATTTGAAAATCCATGTCTCAATTATCTGTGACCCTTTTTAATAAGTCATCAGGCTTCTGGCATAAAAGTTGAGAGATGTTCACCCTTCTGAAATATGCAATAATCTGAGTAGCCATAGCTTTTTTGAATTTTTTTTTTTCAAAAACAAACAATTTTGGCATAGATAGGGAAGACACAATACAGGTTTAATCAAAGTAATAGAAATAGTATCTAAAACTTTTCCCCTTGAAAACCTTGCCATTCCACAGAAAGAGTTGCCAGCTAGAATTAGTAAAAATTACATTACTATTTTGGAAGAGACTATATTATTTTTCATTTGGAAGGAAATGCCTAACCTGGTAGAACGTAGAACTTTGTGTCAATTGTCTTCTTAATTTCAAAAAGGGTTTAAGGCTACTAAAAATTCATGAAACACAAAAGGTGAAAAGAGACAAAGCCAGCAGAAGTAATACGATAACGTGACTTTTACTCTTCAGCAAGCCCCAAGCCCTTTTGAGGCCTCACCGGCAAAGACTGACTCAGCAGGTGTGAGCGGTGCCTGAGACTGTGCCCTTCTAGCAAGTGCTCAGGTGAGGCTGATGTGCTGGAACCCAGACCATGCTCTGAGACGTTCTGTGCTGTGATAATTAATTTTAGGTGTCTACTTGCGTGGATTAGGGGATAAACACTGAGAGACTTGCCAAAGCATTACTTTAGGGTGTGTCTGTGAGGGTGTCTCCAGAGGAGATTGGCATGTGAATCTGAGTGGATTAAGTGGGGAAGACCCACCCTCAGTGTGGGTGGGCACTATCCAGTTGGCTGGGGGCCTAGATATTACAAAAAAAAAAAAAAAAAAAAGGACAGGCAAAATTGGTCTTTCTCTCCTGGAGCTCGATTTTAACCCCTTAACATTTCTTAATTCCAGCTCTATGTGACAGTGACTCTCAGAAAATTCCTGAAGTAAAGGGGTAGCCTCATTTTCTTCCTGAAGGGCCTGCCGCAATGGGGGCCGTGGTCCAAGGCATGGCGGGAAGAGAGCAAGCTGTGCAGGGTTCCACGTGTCTTTGCTGCTGTTTGCATTTATATTTCAATCAGTCAGCTCTGCACCCATCCCCCTAGACTTAAACTACTGCATTTAAAAATGAGTGAAGTGGCTCACGCCTGTAATCGCAGCACTTTGGGAGGCCAAGTTGGGTGGATCACCTGAGGTCAGGATTTCAAGACCAGCCTTGCCAACACGGTGAAACCTCGTCTCTACTAAAATACAAAAATTAGCCGGGAATGGCAGCAGGCACCTATACTCCCAGCTACTCGGGCGGCTGAGGAAGGAGAATTGCTTGACCCCCAGAGGCAGAGGTTGCAGTAAGCTGAGATCATGCCACTGTACTCTAGCCTGGGCAACAGAGTGAGACTCTGTCTAAAATAATAATAATAATAATAATAATAATAAAAGATTAAAATTAAAAACTTTAAAAAAGATCTACATTTTGTTAAAATAGCAGTCATATTGGCTGAATAGATTTTTGAGTAATTATTTTCCTAATTCTAAAGTAAAACCTAATTGGTGCAGATAATCTAAAACAATCTAGAACATATGGGAAGCACACACAAAAATGTCATTTCACTAACTTAAAGCTATTACTGTTAGTATTTGGTGTAGTGCTGTTTAGTATCTTTTCAATATATGTTATGGGGCTCTGGTTTTTCTTCAACGGAATTTCTTAATCTTTTTCTTTTTTTTTTGAGACTGAGTCTTGCTCTGTCACCAGGCTGGAGGCTGGAGTGCAGTGGTGCGATCTCAGCTCACTGCAACCTAGGCCTCCTGAGTTCAAGTGATTCCCCCACCTCAGCCTCCCTAGTAGCTGAGACTACAGGCGGGTGCCACTATGCCTGGCTAATTTTTTGTATTTTGGTAGAGACAAGGTTTCACCATATTGTTCACGACAGTCTCGATCTCCTGACCTGGTGATCCGCCTGCTTTGGCCTCCCAAAGTGCTGGGATTACAGGTGTGAGCCACTGCGCCCGGCCTTTTTTTTTTTTTTTTTTCATAATCATTTTCTACTAGGAGTAAATTTTCATAAACATTACTTATAATGGCTGCGTGATATTCCATAGTATGCAAATAGCATAATTTATTTAAACATTTCCCTAGGGGGATTTAGGTTAATTCCTGTAAAATAAATTACAACAAAGTTAATGTCACAAAATCCTCATCCTGATGAATTCTTAGGCAGACTAAAGCTTCATCTTTTTAGGCAATAAATGAGCCTGAGAGTTACATAATAGTTTACTCTCTTTAGTGTCAATAGATTCAGTCGTATACATTGAAATAACTGATCTATAGCTTCCTGAGAGAAAACCAAAACAATGGCATTAGGTTAGAAAATTGTAATTAAGTTTTGTTTTTGCTTTGTTAGTATTGGATGCACACTTCTGCCTCTCCCTGCTTCCCTCTTTCCTTCCTTTTTTTTATCTGTGTGTTTCAGCTTTGTGAAATCTTTCTGGAATAAATCTAGTTTAGCTGGTCCTGGACCTCCGCTCCCTAGCTCCTTTCTTCCCAGGTTTCCTTCTGCAGTAACAGTAGAAACATGCTGTCCAGGAAGGTGTTGACAGGACTGGCGGTGTCTCAGATTGGATAGCAAATCTTAACTCCTTTTAAAAATGATGCTGCAGTTATGAGGTCTGTGACTTATGAGCAAAACTTGGACGTCTCCGGTATACAAAAGACACTGTTCCTCGTGGCTGGAAAGAACTGTTTGGATAAAATTAAATACAAAAAGAACCTCCTTCCAATATTCTTTTAAAATGTTTTCGTGAATCACTATGTTAGCTTTTAAAAAGTTTTTGATAATTGTATAACATCCTTTTTAATATGGCATCCAGTGTGGCTCTTCAGTCTAAAGAAATGTTACTATAATCATATAACTGTAGTTCTTGGATGCTTTATTTTCTGCTTAATGATATATGTGCATATCATGTGACTCAATATAGATCATCTGAATATATTATGGCTTAAAACTCAGAATTTGAATGTCATGGACCGTGCTAAAATTCAATAAAACTACATTTGGATGCAAGGGGGAAAGAGAAACATGTGGCTTGAATTTTCCTTAAAACACACGGGTAATAGTTAAAGGGAAAAGTACTTGGGACAGAGTATAGCTGGAGTTTTGCCAGACTCATACCATTTAAACAATGGTTTAAGACTGAATTAAAATCCCAAGCAGATCTCTTTAATCTCCCCCAAAGGGTATAAGGTAGCTTTTCAACTTTGAAAGATAAAGTTAATGTAAATACTTAGAGTGAGCAAAATGGGGAACCCTGGACTCGAAGAAGTTGTTTTTGTCCTCTGAAATTCAAGGTCTTCCCACCTACACTTGGATTCCTGCTCTACCTTTAAACCCCAAAAGAGGTTAGGTTATGCCTGGCTTTTGCAACCATTTCTTTAGTTTTCCATTTTCAACGCCAGCTCCACCCTGCTCTTGCACCCCCACGCAGAATCACAGACACATAATCTGGTTAACACAAATACCACTTCAAGCCCTTGCCACATCCTCCAAGCCTGAACATGCCCCCAGGCTATCCTTTCTTCCCATTTCATAGTTAGGTACAATGAAAAATGAAATGGCATTGGAATGAAATGGAATGAAAATGGTAATTTTGTCAGATGAATGGAATTTGAGGGGAATCAGTGACTTTAATGACCAGTGTTGCTTCTCCTAAGGCACTCTATTCCCATACTCAGCTGGAGTCTTCCTGTACTAGTGCCAAGCAGGCAAATGTCACCTGTGAAACCCAGGGGGAGATGTGTTGATCAGCCTTCCAAACTGCTCAATGCAAAGATGCTTGGAATTCAGCAGTGCCACTTCCAGCTAACTGGCTCTGATTCCTATGGATGCATCTAGTCCTCCTCCCTGGCTGGACTAATGCCAGTCTACTTAAGGAGATAATTGACCACAAGCCAGCCTGACTGACAGGCTTCCTAAGTGCCAGATGCCAACTGTGCCAGTCCCAGCCCTTGTGGGAGGGCCTGTTCTCCTTGGGATGATAGCTAAGGTAGCTTCATCCTAACCTTGGCCCTTAATTCTGTTCTCAACTTCCCTCCAAAATATAATCAAGTGGTTCATTCCAAGTTGTTTTCTTTCTACTTTTATTTTAAGAATATCAACACCTCCCTCCTTCCTCATTACTTCTCTTCATCTTTCTCAGGGTTCACTTAAGTGGGATACAGGCTAAACAACTACAGCCTTATCTATCATCCTGGAAACTAGGAGCATGATTTCATGTTGAGAGGGTTACCAAAATATCACCATTAATTTATTATTCCTCTTATACAGGTTTTAGTGGTTCTCTATAAACTTCCATTATTGCCAAACCAATACTTTATCAATGGCTGGATCCCCATTAGCATGTTTAAAATAAGCACTAAACCTGGCTCCAATGTCTTTGAGTGGATGTGTTTTGGCACTTGGGTATATAGATCTGATTCTGGTGACAGCAGTGAGCCTGGGCCTGGGGGGTTCTCCCAGTCCTGGTGTCCCAAAGGTCTGTCAAGACTATTCCTTGCTAGATTCCCGGCTTGGCAACGCTGTAGTAGGTGCTACTGGGGATGAAGCCCTCACAATACAGTTAGGGTTCAACGACAGGCACCATCTTAGTGAAGAAGGGTCTTCAGGGCGGTGTCCAGGGCTTTAACCGGGGTCTCCCTTGGGATCAGGGCCTTGACAGAAAAGCCCTCCCCCACCCCCGCCTTGTTTATTTGCACGAATCCCCCTGTTCTCCAGTCTCCACTTCGTGCACAGCTTCCTTTAGGAACCAAGGTTCCCTTATGGATGAAAACTGTGCCTTCTCATCTCTGCTCTTTCTCTCCTTACTGTAAAACACAAACCAAACCACTGTGTTTATCTCACTGATGCAGGAGGAGGTTCCACGGCAGGAGCTGGGTGCCGGGAGGCTTCATAGTCCATAGCTTCCTCTCTTTCTGGAGAGGCTGACCCTTGAGCCAGCCCACCCGGCGCCGCAGGTCGGTTTGGGCCTCACCTCTCTCCTGAAAGCAGGACCGAGGGCGCCCCTAAAAAGCACACTGGGCCTTTCAGGCAGGTGAGAAAGAAAGAGGAGGTGTTTTGAAGAAACCCCTGGGATCCCAGGCCCTTCTGACCGGGTAACTTGCTGCTGCGAAACTAGGTTCGGGGCCGGGGCTTCAGACTCACCTGGAGATGGACCGAGAAGCCAGACCCCAAACTTCCCCCAGATTTATAACTCCCATGTCATGGTTCCCTCCGCCTTCTTTCTTTTTTTCTGTTTCAATAGTCCCAGAATAACGGAGAGGAAACCCTCACAGGAAATCTGGCAGTCTCAAGCTGGAAGAATGGGATATACTCCCGAATTGTTTGAGCCCCCAAAACCAAACTTCTGGCCTGAGAAGAGTCTCCCAGGCGAAGTCAAAACTTTGAGGCACCCCGCAATAGGATTTGTAAATAAGGGATTCGTGGAAACACCTATTTTTAAGATGTAACCTAACTTCCTCCCCATTCCTGCCCCTGCCATTGTCATTCTGTGCATGGGTCGTCTTTTGGCTTTTTATTCTGATGAAAGGTCAGAGGTGACTTTCGTTGGGCCTGGCTGGGCAGACGGAAGCTGATTCAAAGTAGACCCCTGCTAAAGGGTGGAGGGCGGAGGCCGGGTCGCGGCTTCCCAGGCCCCAGCGGAGGCGCCACACCCGGCC
>NW_012102699.1:1809437-1811107 GCF_000951045.1 Mandrillus leucophaeus
GGTGGTGGTGATGGTGGTGGTGCGCGGCAGCGTGGTGATGATGGTGGTGATGGGGGTGGTGGTGGTGATGGGGGTGAAGGTGCCCTCCCGGCCCGGCGCCTGGCGCGCCCTTGGTGCTTCCCGCGTGCAGGTGAGTATGGTCGGCGCGCAGCACCTTGAAGCGCTTGCGACGCCGCAGGAAGCTGCCGTTCTCGAACATGTCACCGCAGTCGGGGTGCAGCGCCCAGAAACTACCCTTGCCAGGCTGGTCGGGGCGCCGCGGAATCTTGATGAAGCAGTCGTTGAAGGAGAGGTTGTGGCGCAGGCTGTTCTGCCAGCGCTGTGTGTGCTCGCGGTAGTAGGGGAAGCGCTCCATGATAAACTTGTAGATGTCGCTCAGAGGCAGCATCTTCTCTGCCGAGTGCTGGATTGCCATGGCGGTCAGCGAGATGTAAGAGTAGGGCGGCTTTTGGTCGCTGTACGAGTTCTTCCCCGGCCGCGGCATCGCCCCCGGCTCCTCCACCGCCCTCCGGCCCGCACTGGGCCACAGAGTCTCTCCGCACTCCGCTCCTGGGGCCTGGCTGACCCCACTAATTCCCACTCCGCCCCTCCAGTCCTGCCACTTTGCCCTCTCGCCCTCCAGGCCCTCTCTGCTTCTCTCCCCGGCTTTCTCCGAATTGCCTGGTATCTCCGACCTTGGCCTTTCGGGCCTACTCAGCTCTCAGAAGCTGGCAACTTCTGGCCCCGACGGTTGTCGACTGGCGCGCACAGTCGCGGGCGGGGCGCGCCAGGTTTACCGCCGCCTTCTCTGCGTCTTCCCCCGGGTGGCCAAAGACTGAGTGCTGGAGCTGGCTGCAGAGGAGAGTGGCGAGGGGCCGTGTTTCCTCCCGGCCTCTTTGCTTTTTCTAGGTCGGAGGGAAACGCAGACCAATCCGGCTGGGAGGAAGGTCTGGGCAGTAGAGACTCTGGCCCTTTAAATCTGAGTTTGCGCCTGCTGTCCTGGAGGCCAGTGACAGCAGGACTTCCAGTGCCCTGGACGCAGTCCCCTGGCCAGGCACTTAGCCAGACCGCGCTGGAGTTCTCCTTTTCCTGGAGGGAAAAATCAGGGTAAGGAGAGAGAATATTGACTTCTAGCAGCCTGCGCGTCTCTTCCCCGAAGCTCGCAGCGGCGCCGGGGTTAGAAGAGACGCCGATCCCTAGGCTGTCGCCGAGGGGAAAAAAAGTTTGGTGGTTTCTGAAGCGGCGGCGCCCGCAGGCTCTGCTGAGGAGCGGGGGACGCAGGATGCTGGGCGCGAGCGGCGGGCTGGAGAAGGTGTCTGCGAATGACGGGTAAGTGCTAGCAGGGGAAACCCAGCCGTCTGCGCCGCAGCTGCCGCCTTTCTCCCGGGCTTGTCTTGAGGAGGAGAGGCGGCGGCAGTGGCAGCGACGCGCTCTCCTGGCTGCGTTTTGTAATGGTCCCCGAGACGCCGAGACCCCCGCAGCTAGCGCTTCGAGACTATCACATGACCGAGGCTGAGGGACTCAGCCGCCGCCGCCGCCGCGTCTACAGCTGAAGAAGGGGCAAAAAGGCGCCGTGCCTGGCCCCCGCCCCCTTTTCCACCTCGTTTCGGGCGCTCTCCACCCATCGGGTTCACCACTCGCTCGGCAGCCCCCAGCCACGGCCGGGTGCGGCGGGTGGCGCAGGCTGTTCG
>NW_012102699.1:1813262-1815745 GCF_000951045.1 Mandrillus leucophaeus
GGGCACCCATCCCGCTGACACCGAGTTCCTGGCCTTACACGGTAGTCGAGGACCTCAAAATGGGAGAGAGGTGACGGATAGTGGTGACAGGAAAAACGCACTGTTGCGGATTTTTGCTAATTCAGTCTCTACCATGGTGGTGGACATAAGTTCAATTAGGAAACCGGCATATTAAAAATAGGTGGTGGCCGGGCGCGATGGCTCACGCCTGTAATCCTAGCACTTTGGGAGGCCCAGATGGGAGGACTGTTTGAGCTCAGGAGTTCGAGACCAGCATGGTAAACATAGTGAGATCTCGTCTCTCAAATACTACCGCTAATAATAAATAGATAGTAAAAGAGATGATGGTGTCAAAGGCTGAAAGGAGCAATGGAGGAAATCGGTGCCTACTGGTGGCTCGCCAGTGAATTCACCACTTTGAAGTTCTGAAGTTAAGAAATAAGAGGGAGGGGAAGGATTTGCAAAGCAACCTAACCTAACTGTGGGCACTCACCACGGCCTCATCCCTGGAGAACTGAAACACCTTCACACGGAGCCAGCATAGATATCCAGAGAGAAGCTTTAATAGAGAACACCGCGTACAACAACAGCAGACATAAACAAAGTCACAACCCGAACGCGGCGCGGACACGAGGCGGAGGTGACTTAGAGCCAAAGGGCAAAGCGGTTTCTCCCCATTCTACCCCCCTCCATTCTCAAAAGTGTGTCGCGAGTAAAGTGCTATTCCTGGGGCTCAAGAGAGGGGAAGGGCAACAGCGACAAGGCAAGTTTCTTTCCCATTCACGAATTGAAACTGAAGAATTAATTCGCCTGAAAGACGTAAGCGCCCAAACAGCACACGGAATACCAAAACAGCCGCAGCGTGCAAAGGTGACGGGGTGGTCCCCTCGCTTGCGTCCGAGGAGACTGGAAGGGAACAGCCATGAAACGCTCCTGCAAGCGTTAAGAGCAATATTGTCGAGTGATGTGCCGAGTTTTTCCTGCATTCATAAGTTAGGGGAACAAAATCCCGCGATACAAGTGATTTGTTTCCTTAAAATTCCAAATAGAACAGATCGTGGGAATTGACATTATTCTTGGGCTCTCATCCGATTGATACACAAACGAGTTGCAGGTGGAAAGTCGCCTGTATTGTCTCTCTTTGGTTGTGTTTCCCAACTTTTGGAATTTGGGGCTTTACCCTTTAAGCTGCTGCCATTCTCTTTTGTGCAAACTAATTGCTCTAGCGGTTCCTCCTATCCTTTTTGACCCCCGGGTCAGAGCCAAGAAACTTAGCTGTTTCTCAAAGATATTTCGTGGGTTTCCCGCTGCCTCCTCTCCTCCCCTTCCCCCTCCAAAGCGACTTTATTCGTGACACCGTTTCCTTGCCCATTTAGCTGACCAGGAAAATAACGGTATCAAACGCTTCCTCTTTTCCTTCTCAAATAAACCGAGATTTCCTTAGTGGACAGCAGTTTTGTCTTGAATGTTCACGAGAGGCGACCGCCGAGGATGCGACCAGCAGAGAGAAATGTGGTGGCTGAGATCCGTTTTAGCGTCACTCTCTGTTGGATTCTTCCCGGGAGGTTTAGCTCTGCCAGCTTCTGCTCCCAGGAATAAGGGTCGGAATCCACTTCCAATTTACCAGCGAATGAGGCTTTCCTAACCTCCTTCGTTCCCTCCCCCCATAACTTATCGATTTATATTAATTACAATAGAAACTCTTACCTGAAAATTGGCTTTCATTAATCTGATTGTACAACATAGTATAAACACAGACACCTGGAGGGTTATATTTATTTAGACCACCGGAGAATCCACTTTTTGGGGTTGTTCGTCTATTTAAATATCTTCCTTTCCAACAAAGGCTGACTCGCCAGCTCTGCCCAACCTGGCCAGGGCGCCCTCTCCCCGTCGGGTGGTTTGTGCGGTTCCGGGCCGGGCGTCTCTCACCGCGCTGGTCTCCCCTCGCCGGCTGGGTCCCCTAGGAGTGCACTAGCACCGAGTGCAAGGAGCCGCCCTTGCTCTCCGCCGCAGTAGGGGCTGTGGGCTCCAGCAGAGAGGCAACCGGCGAGGCCGCGGCCGCGGAGCACACGGTGGATGGCGCCGGAGGCTGCTGCGAAGCCGCGGGGACAGTGAGCCCCGGCTGCAGCGCGGACACAGGCGGCAGCGCAGGCGTGGGCTTGATGGGCACCGGCACGGCAGGCAGGCTCTGGCTTGCCGAGTGGCACAGGGCCTTGACCGGGACCCCGAAGGCTCCATACTCCGGGCCTACTGGGACTCCGGCTGCGGCTGCGGCGGCCGCGGCGGCGGCCACTGAATCCATGACGCCAACGTGCGGCCACACTGAGCTGACGACGTTGCCGAGCTGGCCGGGCACGGGGTAGCCCAGGTGATGCATGACGGACGCCAAGGGCAGCCCTCCAGCCTGCAGCACGCCCTTGTAGTCCCGGCCAATAATGTTCTCAATGGCAAAGGGGTGCTTGAAGCCTGATGTGGACGCC
>NW_012102699.1:1817990-1820490 GCF_000951045.1 Mandrillus leucophaeus
TGGCATCTCCCTCTTCCGACCCCTTCCTTTTACCCTTCCCTGTTTTCATCTACTCGCTCTGAGCTTCTCTATCCTTAAAAACCCTTTTTCCTAGGCTAGCCACTCCGGGTCAAGTTCAGAGTATCGTGTCCTCAAGGCCTCTTCTTGAGCCCCCAGTGACCAGAGGGCTGGAGGGAAAAACTCATGGGGAGGAAAGCATGGGGTGTTTTCGCCAAATGCCAAATTCATCTCAATTTTACTGCGCGCCAATTGCATGTGAGGCTCCAGGTGCAGAGAGACAGGAGACAGTATCCCAGCTCCACTATCGCCGTATGGAAGGCGAGAAGGACAGTAACTAGGAAATCACGAATAGAATATACAATAAGGGCTTGGCAGATGGAGGCTCCACACTTTCCTGGAGAGAGTGAGTTGGACAAGTTGAGGTTTCTCTGAGACGGCAATGTCTGAGCTGGGGCCAGAAGTAAGATTTGGGGGTTCAGAGGTCCCATCACCTGTGTGTGCTAGAAGGAAGTCTTTGCTATTCTTAGCATAGGGGTGTGGGGCCGGGGCTAGGCAGGAGGTGGAATGGAGATAATTAAATAGGGAGCAAAAATTATCAGTCCACAAAATCCTGGTGTGACCTGCGAGGGAGAGGTGGATGAACCCAGGCCTAAGGTCCTTCTGCTTGGAGGTTCCTGCTCTGCACTCATCCAAACACCCAGCAGGAAACCCCAGTTTACTGCAGGGAGAACCTGAAGTTGTATACTCGTTTTGGCTACCTTTGCCCTTTGGCTGGGAGGAAAAGCAGAGTTTAGAAACAAGTATACTCTCCGTTTCTGGGCCTGTTTCATTATTTGTAAAACAGGGTGGCTGAAGTTGGAAATTTCATGGATCCTTTCCCGTTAGGCGATTTGAGGAGAAAAGGGCATTTGGACACTATGGCTTACTCGATTTTCCCACGCCTAAACTCGAAGAAAGTCATCGGCCCAGCGGCTTGGGGGGCTGCCCCCTCACTGGCAACCTTGGTGACACCAGATCGGGTGTTTTCAGCTTCCGGCTTTTGGTGAGCTGCACGGTGGGACCACGTCTGTCCGCGGGGTGGCTTAGCCAGGTCGCAGGAGTGCCGTGAGCGGGTCAGGCTCATAATTTCCATCTTTAGCCAGGAGCTAAATCTCTGGCTAGCTCTATGTGGCCAGTTTGTCCTAGGCCAGGAGACGTCTGAGAATAGATGTTACAATTGAAGCTTGCAAGAAGGCCTGGGGGAAAGAGCAACTTCTTGGTCCTAAGCCCTTTTCAGAGGAGGATGTTTTCTCTTTCACTGTATGCCAGAAGCTTTCCTCCTGCCATAGGAGTTTCTGCGGGATTTTTGTCCGCTGAGACACTTTAGAGAGCCGAGCAGCGGACAGCCTCTTGGCCTCAGGAAGCCACAGAACTCCACGGACGCTCACAGTTTGACAAGAGCCCGCTGGAGTCAGGTGGCTCCTTTTCCTTGGAACAAGACGGGGCGACAACAGCCCTGTCCCAGCCCAGGAAGCTGGGGTCTCCTGCACCGCTGTCAGGCCTCTGCTGAGGAGCTCTGCGTGTCGCGCGCGTAAGGGCTCTCCAGACTTCGACCCCACACGCAGCTCGAGCAAAGGGATCTTTTGTTGGTACCTCGGATAGCATCTCTTCCGCGGGTTGCTGGAACAGCAGAGTCTTCTTTTGGGGAGCAGCTCTGGGACCGTGCCCGTTGGTCACTTGCGGCGCCTGGGAACAAATCGAGGGGAGGGGCCCTTTAAAGACTCCCAGGACAAATCTTGGGCGCATAACACGAACCCTGAACACAAAAAAATGAGCCAGGTGCTCACGAGGTGAGCTTGCTACAGGCTGCAGACCCGCCGCCACAACCTCGGGTTCAGCGCCAAGGGACGCCAGGGGCTTGGCCAGTGTCTTCGGCCTCGGCAAGCAGAGTTCAGCTGGTCGGCTTCCACGCAACCTGGGACAAAACAGTCGCGGAGGCTGAGCGAAGCGCCCCAAGCCTCACGCTTCCACATTCAGGTTGTGCTTGGTAAGGGTAGAAAGTGCTCCCCACCACCGAGGCCACAGTCGTACGCGGCGGCCCAGGCCACAATGCGGCCTAGAGCGCAGACAGGGAGCTCGGGTCGCGTGTCTATTTTGGCGAGTGGCGGGCCGCGGCCGCCGCGGAGGATCCTGGGGGATTCCAAGCGCGGCGCGGGGCAGGGCTGCAGAGCTGGGGCCGCGGTGGGGGAGCGCGCTCTCCTCTTCCCCTACTTCCCGGGAGGTTAATTCCGACAAGTTTTGCAGGCGCGCAGTGGCACCGGCGGGGGCAGGAACGCGCGCGCTCCAGCTGCCTGCAGACCCCCGCTCAGGAAAAACAGATCGTGTAACCACCCTGGCACCAACCAGTCGGTTTCAAGTTTCCGCGAGTAATTTTTTTCTTTGTTTTTAAACAACTACTGCACTATCCAAATATTGGCTGGCGCTCAGGACGCTGGCAGGCAAATCATTGCCCCGGGCTTAG
>NW_012102699.1:1826017-1842845 GCF_000951045.1 Mandrillus leucophaeus
GGGAGAGAGAGAGAGGGAGAGCACTTGGAGAGAGAGAGATGCCTGATCAGCCATCACCTCTGCCAACCATCCCAAGTGAGATGTCATATGTGGTGAGTAAAGGAACTGTCCTGGACGTCCAGTCCAGTTAACTTTTAGATAATTTCAGCCTCAGTTCTACCTGACTGCAACTGCATGAGACACCCTAGTCAATACCCTCCCTGCTGAGCTCAGTCAATCTACAGAAATTCGTGGGCTAACAAACCATTGCTGTTCAGGCATTATGTTTAGGTGTGATTTATCACACAGCAGTAGATAACCGGAACATACATTGTCCTGTCTCCCATTCTTTCTCTATGCTATTTTTTTCTTGAATCTTATTTCTGCTACAGTTTGAATCTGGCTACTCTTGTGAGCTAGCCTGGGAATCGAAACACTAGTTAGAACATCAAGGCTGGGATTGTGTGCCAAAGAGATTGGCAAGGAGAGTAGATGAAGGAGACTGCAACGTAATTAGACATTTCTATTTAGGCTTAGGAAACACTTATGAGAAACTCAATACTGCTCTTCCTCGGAGCTTCTCAGGGGCTGGCATTGGAGGATACATCTGTCAGTAAGTTCCTAAGTTACGTGTTCAAACAGAAGTGCCTCTATTAGAAATTCTATCTCAATCATGTGCACCATTTTAATTAAAGGTTCTTTTTTAAAATTCTCAAACAACAGATATATAATTGTATTTATATTATGGAAGACAATTAAATTAGAATCTATTTCAAGATAAAAATAGTGTCTTTGAAATTGCTCACATTTCTAGAGAATAATGGTGCTATGATCAGTAGTTTCTGTTCCATTAGCTTCTCCTTTCCAACTAGGCAAATCAATAAACTTTAGAGTGTTTGTTTTTCACCTTTTATTGCCACCATTTATTCAAGTGCAGACTTGCCATTGTAACTCGTACTTCAATTCTGGATAGGCAGTCATATATTTGCTTTGTTATATTGGTAAGTTGTTTTTGTTTGTTTGTTTGTTTGTTTTTGAGATGGAGTCTCGCTTTGTTGCCCAGGCTGGAGTGCAGTGGTGTGATCTGGGCTCACTGCAACCTCCACCTCCCTGGTTCAAGTGATTCTCCTGCCTCAGCCTCCCGAGTAGCTGGGATTACAGATGCACCCCACCAAACCCAGCTAATTTTTGTATTTTTAGTAGAGACAGAGTTTCACCATGTTGACCAGGCTGGTCTTGTGCTCCTGACCTTGTGATCTGCCTGCCTTGGCCTCCCAAAGTGCTGGGATTACAGGCGTGAGCCACCGCTCCCCGCCAAGTTCTTTTTAAAAAACAAAACAAACAAACAAACAAACAAAAAACCGCAACTTGTGCTGGTCCTTTTGTGAAGCAAGCATATTCAAAAGTTTGTAGATATAAAAATATCCTCAGCTCTCACTAAAGAAAAATCATCTTCCTATTGTACATTGTAGTCTCATCTTTCAGATGGAAAAACAGATAAAATCCCAGACGTTTCCAGAGAATGGGCTTCATAATGTTCAAGTAGATAGCTGGTATGGATTTTAATTGTCTTCTCCTAAATCATCCTTTATGCAGGGAAAGCCTAACATGTTTGAGTGTTTACTTTTTGTTTGGCATGCAATAGTGCCAAAATGGACTTTGGCATCAGACTGATTTGGTTAGTTTTAGGTGCTTTTTTTTTTTTTTTTTTTTGAGACAGATTCTTATTCTTGTTGCTCAGGCTAGGTGCAGTAGTGTGATCTTGGCTCACTGCAACCTCTACCTCCTGAGTTCAAGAGATTCTCCTGCCTCAGCCTCCTGAGTAGCTGAAATTACAGGCACCCACCACCACGCCTGGCTAATTTTTGTATTTTTAGTAGGGACAGGATTTCATCATGTTGACCAGGCTGGTCTCAAACTCCTTATCTCAGGTGATCCAACCACCTTGGCCTCCCCAAGTGCTGGGATTACAGGCCTGAGCTACCACGCGCGGCCCTAGGCTATTATTATTTAGTGAGTGACCTTGGCTATGGGACCTAACTTTTATAGCCTCAAATTTCTCATATGTAAAATGGGGATAATAGAACCTGAAATAGAGTGGTTTTGGTGATTACATGAGATACTGGACCTAAAATGCACATGGCGAATGCATCATAAGTGTCAGCAACCCATCACTTACTCAGGAGCTTTCTGGAGTAGATTGCTGTTGTATTTTCACTTGTTGATCACTACTTTGGAAAGGTTAAAAGTGTACTTTTTAAAATCTCAATTGCCAGGGTCTTAAGATGACTTGAATCTATCAGTTTGTACCTGAAAAATCTGGGATATCCTTCCTCATCTAATTCTCCAGTTTTTCTCTCCTCAGATTCATCTGTCAGAAGCACAACTTTAAGAACACCACTTCTCAGCTCAGAAATTTTCAGTGGCAGCTTGGAGATGACCTCAGGCAAGTGCAGACCTCTTAGCTTCACATTCAAACGGCCTTCTACAATTGGACCTCTGAGTCTACCCTTCTAGATTTATCACATTCCCTCTGCTCCTACCAAATGAGGTCAGTTGTATGCTCTTCCCAATACATAGCTGCATTTTTTCCCCGACTTTACTCCCATTGTTCACTCTGACTGAAATGTGTATCCTCTTCTATTTTCACCTCCCCAAACTCCACTCATTCATCAAACAAGACCTTGTTCAACAACTGCCTCCTCTACGAAGCCTTCTATTACCTTTCCTTGTGGAATCATCTCTTTCCTCTAAGTGTCTAGAACATATTGTTTACACTTCAATTATGCAACAATCACAACCTGCCTTTCTTATTAATATGCAAGCTTTATGAAAGCAGGGATCATTTTTTATCCAATTTTTGTTTGCCACAGTAGTTAGTACAGTTAAATCAGTGCTTCCCAAACTATCTTTGAAAAGGAACCAACTTTGAAAAGGAACCATCTTTGAAAAAAAAAAGCAATCTGTTGTAGACTGAGATGTTTGTAAAACACAATAAAAATGAATGATTAGAAAAAAATTAAAATACAGGCTAAAATACAAGCCCAAATCTCTCTTTTTTTTTTTCTTTTTCTCTTTCTTTTTTTTTTTGAGATGGAATTTCACTCTTGTTGCCCAGGCTAGAATGCAATGGTGCGATCTTGGCTCACTGCAACCTCTGCCTCCCAGGTTCAAGCGATTCTCCTGCCTCAGTTTCCTGAGTAGCTGGGATAACAGGCATGCACCACCACACTCAGTGAATTTTTGTATTTTTTTTTTTTGAGACGGAGTTTTGCTCTTGTTGCCCAGGCTGGAGTGCAATGGCGTGATCTCGGCTCACTGCAATCTCCACCTCCCAGGTTCAAGTGATTCTCTTGCCTCAGCCTTTCCAAGTAGCTGGGATTATAGGCATGGGCCACCCAGCCCGGCTAATTTTCTATTTTTAGTAGAGATGGGGTTTCTCCGTGTGGGTCAGGCTGGTCTAGAACTCCTGACCTCAGGTGATCCGCCCACCTCGGCCTCCCAAAGTGCTGGGATTACAGGCGTGAGCCACTGTGCCCGGCCGAATTTTTGTATTTTTGTAGAGACAGGGTTTTGCCATGTTGGCCAGGCTAGTCTTGAACTCCTGACCTCAGGTGATCCGCCTGCCTCAGCCTCCCAAAGTGCTGGGATTACAGGTGTGAGACACTGCACCCAGCCTCCAAATGTCTCTTTATGATAGTCAACAGACATATATTTATTCTCTCAAAGTCCTGTATATATATCTAAACACTTACTTCCTGTACTCTTCTCATTTTCCACTGGTAAAAACAGTTCATAGATGGGCACAGGTTAATGGGCCACAAATTGAGTAACCTGACATTACCTACTGCTATGTAAACATGTTGGTTTAATAAGTAAATCCATGGGCCAGAGAAATGTTTTATAACAGTTTTTTTCAATTATTGTTTGTTTCGGTGTCCATTTTTAAAAATATAGGATAATTAATTATTAATAAACTGTCATGAAATTTGCTCACCTTGGCTTGCTGATTTTTGAATCTTATTTTGATGCATTTAAACAAACCAACAAATCCAAATATGATTTTCTTTGTAAAAGTAAAAAGGCTGAGTGGGACTGGGTGGAGTAGCTCATGCCTGTAATCCCAGTATTTTGTGGGGCTGGGGTGGGCAGATCACTTGAGCCCAGGAGTTCGAGACTAGCCTGGCCAACATGAAACCCCATCTCTACTGAAAATACAAAAATTAGCTGGGTGTGGTGACACACGCCTGTAGTCCCAGCCACTCAGGAGACTGAGGTGGGAGGGTCACCTGAGCCCAGGAGGCAGAGGTTGCAGTGAGTCGAGATCATGCCGCTGCACTCCAGTCTGGATAACACAGTGAGTCCTGTCTCAAAAACAATAACAATAACAAAAAATACCCCAGCAAGGTTGATGGGAAACTTGCTACTTGCCAGAAGTTCAGAGAGTTTCCCTATTGAAGAAAAAAATGAAAACTCATTAGTAGGCTTAGTGTTCTGCCTTAAATAATATTATTTCAAAAAAAAATCCAAATTGAAGAGATATACATCATACAATTTACATGGTTAGTCAGAAATTACACTGAAAGTTCATTAAATCACATCTAGGGAATTTAAGTGAACTCAAGTAAGTAAATTAACTGCTGAGTTAATTAAGTTGTTAATTAGTTAATTAACTGTTATAGTTTTAAGTGATGCCATTAACGAACTGACATAAATTTCAGTTTTACTTTCCTATATTTAGAAGGCCTTCATGGAACTGTAAAAGCTGGAGGGCCTAATTCTTTTCACAGAATTTCAAACCAAATACTAATATATTTATAATAAGATTTTTATTATTTAGGGTTGAAGGCATTTTAAAGCAATTCGTCTAATTGCCTTTTTTTTCTTTTTAAATCAGAGGGTACTCTTCCTTTTACTTTTTTTTTTTTTTTTTGAGATAGAATTTCACTCTTGTTGCCTAAGCTGAAGTGCAATGGTTCGATCTCGGCTCACTGCAACCTCAACCTCCTGGGTTCAAGCGATTCTCCTGCCTCAGCCTCCCTAGTAGCTGGGATTACAGGCGTGTGCCAGCACACCCGGCTAATTTTTTGTATTTTTATTAGAAACGGGGTTTCACCATGTTAGCCAGGCTGGTCTTGAACTCCTGACCTCAGGTGATCCACCCATCTTGGCCTCCTGAAGTGCTGGGATTACAGGCGTGAGCCACTGCACCCGGCCTCTTCATTTACTTTTAAAAATATAAAATAGACCATGTAAGTGAAATAAACATGCAAATATTCATAATGTATAGCCAGTTTGATATATACCACTACTTCTGTTTGTGTATTCTTTTTAGCTATGAAGGTTTTGGAAAGGTAGACTGCAGTTATTTACTATGAAACAAATCATCTTAACACCTAATGGCTTGAAATAATAACAGTGATTTACTTGGTCTATGGATCTGCAAGTTGGGCAGGCTGGGTGGAGACAGCTCATCTGTCTTGACAGGGACTAGGTGATCCACTTCTAAGATCATTCCCTCACATGACTCTTAGCCAGGAGCTCAGCCAGGGCTGTCTCTTGGGGCCTTGTTTCCTCTCCTGATGGCTCTTTCTATGGGCTGCTTGCGCTTCATCACAGCATAGCAGCAGGCTTCTAAGAGTGAGTTCTTAAGAGGTCTGGACAGAAGCTGACAGGCTTTTTATGACCTAGCTTCATAAATCACCTCTGCAATGTTACATTGGTGAAGCAAGTCACCAAAGCCTGCCAAGATTCAAGGGGAAGGAAATGACTCCACTTCCCAGTGGGAGAAATAACAAACATCTAAAGGAGTAATTCAGTTTGGTAAGTTAAGGAAGACTTGTAAACTCACATAGTATGCTCTGATACTAAAAAAGAGGGAGTTTTTTTTGAGACACAGTTTTGCTCTCGTTGCCTAGGCTGGAGTGCAGTGGCACAATCTCGGCTCACTGCAACTTCCACCTTCTGGGTTCAAGCAATTCTCCTGCCTCAGCCTCCTGAGTAGCTGGGCTTACAGCACCTGCCACCACACCCAGATAATTTTTTGTATTTTTAGTAGAGACGGGTTTCAGTATGTTGGCCAAGCTGGTCTCAAACTCGTGGCCTCAAGTGGTCCACCCACCTTGGCCTCCCAAAGTCCTGGGATTACAAGCGTGAACCACTGCGCCCAACCAAGAGGGAGATTTATAATGTTTTCTTAGTTACGGCTGCCCCCCAATGAGCTGAACATTAGAGTAATGTCACGAGCAGATAATGTAGTAGAAGATAAACTGGATTTGGACAGAAGATCTGGATTTACATTGAAGTTCTATTGTACTATTTGAGAAGTTTTTGAGAAAGGCATTTAACCTTTCTAAGATTCTGTTTTCTGATGTTTAAAATGATAATAATACCTGACCTATTTCTGTACATGCCAGAGTCTTTTGAGTTCAAATAAATTACTGTATGGAAAAGTGTATTTTAGATAAAAAAACAAATTACATAATGTATGACTGGTATTCTTAGTACTAGAATATACCCATTGTACTCTCTTCCTCATACTTGTCTGTTGTCACTTTGTTACATTCATTTATATTGCATCTTTATTCATTTGTGTACATAAGTAACCCCAAATTCTTAAACTACTGTGTTCACTGGGAATCACGACTCTGACCTCAGACAATTTGCTTATACATTGGGAGGATGGAACCAGGAATTTAGGAGACAGGGCATTTCCGAACTGCTGGAAGTTCAGACTTTGGGAGGAGGTGGATTTGCAGAGGCAGAGGTACATAACTGATGTTGAGATGGTACCTGTGAAAGAGGGGTGATTGGGGGCCAGCTGAATTTCTGCATCCGTCATGCTTTAAATCTGAGAGTGTGAGCCATGGTGCTAAAGGGTGTCAGAGGTTGTTAAGTGTTTGACATTGTTGGTGGTGGTCATGGGTATGATCCAACAATGGAAGCCAAAAATGATCTCGCTTGGTGCCAGTGAGGTCTTGTCATTAGTGAGCAATGCCAGCCAATAGAGCATCTGAAAGAAGCATTAGAGATGATGGGAACAGAGGAAGGAATTGGTTACATGTAGCCTAATGAATTATAGTTGGAGATACTTGGTGAATAGGACTTTGATGCCCAAAAAGTAAAAGCAAGGCAATCCAATGCCTCCCATGAAAGTTAAAAAAAAAAGTGGAGTATCCAGGACAACCACTGGGAAGGAAGGGGCCTTGTGGGCTGGGGCTTGTTCAAGTGTAACTTAGTAGAAGTAAGGAAGCTATGAACTTTCTTCCATAATCTCTCTAGGCCTTCCTTGTACCCGTTAATCAGTGTCATACACCTTATCTCCCTTTGTAGGTGTGACATCTTTGAGGGCATTTCCATTGTCTAACAAAGTCAGGGTTTGTTAAGTGTTTGGTGAATTGTATTTTCAAATGAGTCTAAGATACACTGTTGCAACTGTTGTATTGGATTCTGGAGAAGAGAGAACTTTTTGCACCCTTGTAAAAAGCATTGACTGCCTGGAAGATGGTGAAAAAGAAACTGGAGGCAAGCCACCCTGGGCAGCCAGTCAGCTGCTTTTAGCTGCCTGCCTAGTGTGGCTTGTGCTCTCAGGTGCACCTGATTGGCAAAACTTGGTAATAGGACCTTGACCGATATTTCTAAAAGCTCACAACTACAGAGTTGAGTATGCACAGTATGTACTTTGTAGAAGCAGAATTCTGCTCATGGTAGCAACATCCATGTGAGCTTGAGCTGGCACCCAATACAAATGTCCTGGGTAGTGTGTGGCTCGAAATGGAGATACGGAGTGAATAAAACAAGTGTTCCACACGGTGTCTAAAACATAGTTGTAACAACTGAACAGCACTTTTGCAAAGCAAAAGATCAATAGATCTTTGTAATATACAGAAATTCCCGGTTATCTGGACCAGTCAGGAAATAAGGTGTGTATCAAATATTTTGGTTTTTAGAATATCCTGCTAAGATTTTAAAAAATTTTTTCTCTTTTTCTTTTTTTTTTTTTTTTTGAGACAGGGTTTCCCTTTGTCACCCAGGCTGGAGTGCGGCAGTGTGATCATGGCTCACTACAGCCTTGACTCCCCCCCAGGCTCAGGTGATTCTCCCACCTCAGATTCCTTAGTAGCTGGGACCACAGACATGTGCCACCATGTCCAGCTAATTTTTGTATTTTTTGTAGAGACGGGGTTTCACCATGCTGCCCAGACTGGTTTTGAACTCCTAGGCTCAAGCGATCCTCCTCCCTCACCCTCCCAAGGTTCTGGGATTATAGGCATGAGCCACCGTGCCTGGCCAGACTATATTTTATGGGAAACACTGTTGTCTACTCTACTCACTATCCAGTCTTTCCCTCTTTCTCAGTAACAAGAACTCAAAATTGTTGAAGCTTGTGCCTAGCTATAAAATGATGTTTTTAGATATTCTTACAAATAAGAGCACCAGTGATAAAGTATGTAGAGGTCACTAGGTGGGGCTTTCTAGTAAAGTTTCTCTAAGGGGCCTGAATTGACTGGGAAGCACATGGTTTGTGGCCTTCTCTTATTGTCATCCTGCACTGAATGCTAATGTAATAGTTGGAGCTGCAGCAGCCATCTTGAGACCATGGAGCAAACTTGAGGATGGAAGTCATAAAGTAAGGCTGTTGGACAGAAAGAAAGAGACTGCATCCCAGATGAACCTGGAATTGCTATTCTAGCCCCAGACTGCCTGTCTCTATGAGGAAAAAAAAAACCCAACAACAACAAATATATCTCTTGTCTTAACCACTCTTATTTTTGGTTCCTGTTACTAGTTGCCAAGATCAATATTTTCTTTAGGGTATTACATGTAACAAAGTTATCGCAACACTATGGAGATCACAAACTTACTTTAATTTATATATATTTTAAGCTCTCCTTGTTTCAGATTTGACGAAAGGTAAATTACAAGAGTTCTTATGGAGGAATATAAGTTTAAAATGATATCAAAAGACTCCCTGCAAAAAAAGTGAAGACACCAGAAAGGGTTATCTGAACATATTTTAATCTTTTGTTCCTCTTCATTTTATAATTCCAAGTCATAGCAGGATCTTTTTGTTTCGTTTTGTTTTTCAGACAGGGTCCTACTGTGTCACCCAGGCAGGAGTGTAGTAATGCAATCATGGCTCACTACAACCTCAACCTCCCTGGGCTCAGGCGATCCTCCCACCTCAGCCTCCTGAGTAGGTGGGACTACAGGCACACACCACCATGCTTGGACCACCTTGCCTGGCTAATTTTTGTATTTTTTGTAGAGATGGGGTTTTGCCATGTTGCCCAGGCTGGTCTTGAACTCCTGGACTCAAGTAATCTGCCTACTTCCCCCTCCCAATGTTCTGAGATTATAGGTGTGAGCCACTGTGCCCAGCCTACATTAAGAACTTTAATGCCTTACAGACATATTAGGAACATCGTACATGGAAATTTAGGCTAAAAATCTCGTTTAATTGAGTGTCACCAGAGAGGGCTCTGTGTAGTGTAACCAAAACTCTGCTAACTGGCCATCACTTGTCTGGCTCTTGAGAGTAACTAATGCTCTCCAGTTCTCCGTAAAACCCTTTGCAGCTGGTTGAGTAGCATATATCCAGTAATTAGTTGTGTTTCTGCCCAAATCTCTTCATACAAATTATACTTGTTATGTAATTATATAATTTGATGAAATGTGTGGTTTGGTAACTTTATGGGGGGGAAAGAAAAGGATTATTTCTATGAAACCTAAGTTGAATGCTTGGAAAATTATATATCAATTTCCCATAAGTTTTGCTTTTGGATGAGGTGTGGGGAAGCCAATAGTACTGGGAATCTGTTAAGATACTGCCAGCAGATTGCTTCAGAAGGATCTTTAAAAGATAGTGCATTTTGGCTGGGCGTGGTGGCTCACGCCTGTAATCCCAGCACTTTGGGAGGCCAAAGTGAGAGGATCACTTGAGCCCAGGAGTTTGAGACCAGCCTGGGCAACATAGGGAGACCCTCTCTCTACAAAAAATAAGAATTAGCCAAACAGTGGCATACACCCGTAGTCCCAGCTACTCAGGAAGCCGAGGTGGGAGTGTCACTTGAGCCCAGGAGGTTGAGGCTGTAGTGGGGCATGATCACGTCACTGCACTCCAGCCTGTGTGACAGAGTAAGACCCTGTCTGAAACAAAGAAAGAGGAAGGAAGGAAGGAAGGAAGGAAGGAAGGAAGGAAGGAAGGAAGGAAGGAAGGAAGGAAGGAAGACAAAAAGGTGCATTTTGAGTCTGGTGTGAAAAAAATCCATGGGAAACTCCAAACGAGTGGACCCAGAAGCAAAGGGACTTAGCCCTTCTTCTAAAATCGGTTAATTCCTAAGTATGTAAGTGTTTTAATTGAAAATGAAATGTTTAAGGTGTATGTGCTTGTTAGTAATACTTCATTCTGTCAGGCAGTTTAAGTTCGTCATTCCATTAGGATGAATAAGAGCGCTTTTGCTGTGTATACAGAATTCACACTTAGTACAGGTGTGTTAAATAAAGGAATGGAAAGCCAAGGGCATTAAGCAGTGATTTAATGGACCAGGTGGCATTCCTACTACTGTGCTATCCTGTGCCACTGGGGGGCAGGTGTTACTAATCTATCACAGTCCTCAACTGGCTTCTCTTTAATATTGAAACACCAAGCAGTCACTACCAATCAATCAGTTGGCCCATGAAAGGAAATCTCTTTGCCAACCATGGCTGACAGTAGGAGAGTGATATAGGTGACAGTTATGGATTGGCACATGGTTTGAGGCTGGACAGGTTGGAAGTGTGTCAGGAAGATACACAGGAGACCTTCCCAGGACACCCACCATCACGTGGATTGCTAGGATCCATCCGCCATCCGGCCAAGCTTCCTCTGTAGGCAGTGGCCCCTACCTCATCACTCCACTGGTGTTTCCTTCATGGGAACTATACTCTAGTGGAGAGAATGAACTTGTCAGAGAAGGGGAAAGTCGTATCAGGATGTTCTCCAGAATCACTGTAGCTGAGTCACCCCTCTCAGCAGAATAGTGTTATAGTTGGGCCCTGTGGGCAGAATATCTATTTTGACTCTGGTGTCAGCACTTCCTAGCTATGACTAGGGCAAGGTACTTAACCTCTCCAAGTTCCCATGTTAATGATAGTGGGTTTATAAGGACTACATGTAATAATGCATGGAAGGCATAAAGGACCGGTTCTGAGCACCTTCAGATCCTCCACAATAGGGTTTCATGAATGTGAATCTATGAACTCCTCTTCAAAATCCTGTGCACATTTTTTTGCCCAGGATCCATGACTTTCATCAGATTCTCAAGGGAGTCTGGGACTAAAAGAAAAGCAAAAACAGAGCAAAACAAAGCAAGAGAAACTGAACACTTTCTTGTTTAGAGCAGCTCTTCTCCAACTTTAGTGAACCACCTGCCGATCTTGTTCAAATGCCAGCTGTAAGCCAGTAGGTCTAGGGAGGATCAGGCTCTGCATTCTTAAGAAGCTCCCGGTTGCTGCTGTAACTGTTGATCCATGGACCCCACTTTGAGTAGTGAGGGCTTAAAGTGTCTTAGTTGTTTGGGCTATTATTTGTTACAACAAAATATCACACACAGGGTAGCCCATAAACAATAGATATTTATTTCTCCCAGTTCTGGAGGCTGAGAAGTCCAAGACCAAGGCACTGGCAGATTGTCTGGTGAAGGCCTGATTTCTGGCTCTTAGCACTGTCTCTGTCTGTCCTCACATGGTGGAAGGGGCTGAAGGCATCTCTGGGGCCTCTTTTATAAAAGCATTAATCCAGTTCATGGGGGCTCCACCCCCATAATCTAATCATCCTCCCCAGGAACCACCTCCTACTACAATCACCTTGACAGATAGGATTTCAACATATGAATTTTGGGAGGACAGAAACATTCAGGTCATAGCAGCGTCCACATCTTGATTTTCTTCGGTAGCGTGGCGGGCACTGTAACATGCTGATTAAAAGCATGAGCTGTCAGGACAGGCAGCCTAGGTTTGCTTCCTGGCTTTGTCCCTTCTATAATGTTGATGAAGCTACTGAACTCTCTATCTCAATTTCCTCATCTGTACAATAGGGCTGATAACAGTATCTCACAAAGAAGGTTGCTGTGAGGATTAAATGAGTTAAAGCGTTTGTAACAAACTCTTTAATTGGGTGAGGTGCCTGAAGTCCCAGCTACTGGGGAGGTTGAGGTGGGAGTATCGATTGAGCCTAGAAGTTCGAGTTCACCCTGGGCAACACAGCAATACCCTGTCTCTAAAATAAATAAACAAATCCCTATTTTTCTACCAGCAAATTTGAACCCAGAATCCAGAACTGGATTTTCTTCCATCTAAGTCCTAATTTGCACACATAGGACCTGGTGCCATAAAGAGTCATGGTGCATGGCTTATGAAGAGTGGCAATCAAAGCTGGGTCACCGTGCAATGTAGCCACTGTCACATGAGAGAAAGTTTAGGGTAGAGCAGAAACTCCAAGTCACCGTTCTGTCTGGCAGCTGAGTCTCCACCCCAGAGCACACACCTTGGTAAGGGGCTAGGCACTGGTGATGCCTTTAGTGGCTCCTGGTTTGGCCTGTGCTACGTGCACTCAGGCCCTGAGCTCACCTGTGGCCAAGCTCTGTCTTGAGGTGTGAGCTGGGGATTCAAAAGACCTCCCACTCAGCATCATGCTCTTGCCACAATTTTATTTCTCCTGTTGGCATGTTGTCTTTGGTACTGAATTATCTTCTGAGAAAACATATGGAAACTATTATTTCCCTCCCTGACCCTGCCTTTTGGATCTAGGTTTTTATTCTTTTTCAGGAAATCAAAGCATGTGGCCAAATACTGAAGCAAGAGGATGTCTGTTTATTGATATTTTTATTTATTTTTTTATTTTGAGACAGAGTTTTGCTCTTGTTGCCCAGGCTAGACGTGCTGGAGTGCAGTGGTGCCATCTTGGCTCACTGCAACCTCTGCCTCCCAGGTTCAAGGCTGATTCTCCTGCCTCAGCCTTTCAAGTAGCTGGGATTAACAGGGGCATGCCACCATGTCCAGCTAATTTTTGTATTTTTAGTAGAGACGGGGTTTCACCTTGTTGACCAAGCTGGTCTTGAGCCCCTGACCTCAGGTGATCTGCCTGCCTCAGTCTCCCAAAGTGCTGGGATTACAGCGTGAGCCACCACTTCTAACTCTTTCTTTTTCTTTTGAAAAATAGGTCCAGGAATATTCAGGTTGAAAGAATTGATTAGAGTTTATGATTTGACTAGCCCAGAACTTTTTTGCTTTAAAACCAACTTTATTGAGGTACAATTTACACCAAATACAAATGCACTCATTTAAAATGTGTACTTCAGTTGGGTGAGGTTGCCTCAATCCCAGCACTTTGGGAGGCCGAGGTGGGAGGATCACTTGAGCTCAGGAGTTCAAGACCAACCTCAGCAATATGACAAAAAGTCATCGCTACAAAAAATACAAAAATTAGCCAGATGTGGTGGCGCATGCCTGTGGTCTCAGCTACTCCAGAGGCTGAGGTGGGAGGATTGCTTGAACCTGGGTGATCGAGGCTGTAGTGAGCTGTTATTGTGCCACTGTACTCTAGCCTGGGCTAGAGTGAGACCCTATTTCAAAAAGAAAAAATAATAAAATAATATAAAATAAAATGTGTAGTTCAATGGGTTTTGACAAGTGTGTGTGTGGCTGTGACATTAACATCACAATCAAGATCTAGAACATTTCCATCAGTCTAAAATGTTCCCCTGGGCCCACTGGAGGTTCCTCCTGCCCCAGGCAAGCAGTGATGTGATTTCTCTCGGCATAGGGTAGTTCTGCCTGTTCTGGACTTTCATGTAAAAGGAATGAATGGAACTTTACACGTGTACTATTTTATGCCTGGCTTGTTTTGCTCAGCACAATGTTTTTGAGATTCATTATTTTTGTTATGTGTAGCACCAGCATCACTAATAGAATCTTAAAAAAAAAAAAATCTTTCAGTTAATTGATTCAAAATGTCGACCATTATTTTTACATTATAAATTAATAATATATGCACTTTGAAACGTGTTTATTTGTTTTTGGAAAAGCAGCTCATAGGTGAGGAGTACCACCAAGTGCTAAAATATTTGAGTAGCTATGAGTAATTGTGTAATCGTGAGGACTGGGGAACAGTGGGGAGGCTGGCTGCAGTGCTGGCCCTGCCACTGACTGTGAGTTTGAGCAAGGCCTGTCACCAGCCGGGACTCAGTTTCCCCAAGTGGACCAGTCTTTGCTGTCTCCTGAGGCCCGTTGTAGGTCTGACACGTGCTGCTTTGAGCATGGCCACTGAGCAGCGGGGCCAGCAGAGGGAGCAGGAGTCAACAGATGAGATGCAGAGCTCGGCCAGGGCCTTGAAGGGGCCTCTGGGACATAGGCCACCGCAGGCGCAGGCACCACCTCGTTCCAGAGCTCAGCACGTCCTGCAGTGGACTGAGTTTTAAAGTGACTTATGACTTTAGGTATGATTTTGCAAAGAGATTTCTCATTAGGATGAGCTTGAAGGTTCTTTTTATCTTTTTTGTAATCTAAGAAAGATCTTACTGCCAACAAAAGGGGGACATAAACAAATAAGAGATCTCTGTGTGATCTTAGAAGCAAATACAATAGATTCACATTCAAAATATATTTACATTAACCTTTAAAATAAATTAACTTTTAGTGGTTATTACCCTAGAGAAGAATTGTCCAAAAATGTCAAAAGGGGCTTCTTTGGAGTATACATGAGGATGTGTGTAGTTTATGTATAAACACTATGCCATTTTTTTTTTTTTTTTTTTTTGAGATGGAGTCTCGCTCTGTTGCCCAGGCTGGAGTGCAGTGGCCGGATCTCAGCTCACTGCAAGCTCCGCTTCCTGGGCTCACGCCATTCTCCTGCCTCAGCCTCCTGAGTAGCTGGGACTACAGGCGCCCGCCACCTCGCCCGGCTAGTTTTTTGTATTTTTTAGTAGAGACGGGGTTTCACCATGTTAGCCAGGATGGTCTGGATCTCCTGACCTCGTGATCCGTCCGTCTCGGCCCACTATGCCATTTTATATAAGGGACTTGAACGTCAGGAATTTTGGTATCCAGGAAGGGTTCTGGAATCAATTCCCCTAAAATACCAACAGATGATTGTATAGAATTGTCAAAAATAAATTATTTTATAATATGCCATGATCTAAAAATAGTAGTGAGTTTTTAAAAGCGGTAATCTGATTTGCCTCTGAGGCCCTCTCTGTAAGCATGGTTAAAGGGATATTTCATCCGAGAAATTCCCCTTGCCTACTCTCCCTACACTGTTAGCTCACAGACCTATTTCTCTTCCCTGTTTCCTTTGCTTCTATAGCCGTGATTGATATTGCATGAAATATTGGTGGTCTTATATTTGATCCCCCAATTCTTCTCTTTATAATATTGAACCATCCAAAATCAGAGAGGGGAATTAGGGTGCATGTGGCATGCTGAGAAGCACCCTATAGACATTTAGGATAGCTTCAGAGTACCATCCCTACCTTTCCACAACAAAACATTGTTTTGGAACAACCAGTTTGATGAAAAGTTTTGTAATTTTCTAACTAACTCAGCAATATGACACATACAAATAGAGAAGGTAAATATACTATAAATGGCATTTTCCAGGTGCAATTAGAAGAATACTAAAAAGGCAAGCTGTAAAAAGGAAGCTTTTGCTGAGACTCGTGGAAGGAGGAGAAGAAAGCGGGTGAGGGTGGTGAGAAGAAAATAAGGCTGGGCACCATGGCTCACACCTGCAATCCTAGCACTTTGGGAGGCTGAGGTGGGTGGATCACTTGAGCTCAGGAGTTTGAGACCAGCCTGGCCAACGTGATGAAACCCTGTCTCTATTAAAAATACAATAAATTAGCTGGGCGTGGTGACTCGTGCATGTAGTCCCAGCAGGAGGGAGGCTGAGGTAGGAGAATCACTTGAACTCAGGAGGCGGAGCTTGCAGTGAGCTGAGATTGCGTCACTGCACTCCAGCCTGGGCAATAGAGTAAGACTCCATCTCAAAACAAAACAAACAAACAAACAAAAAAGAAAATAAAATGAAAGCGTGGAAATTAAGGAAAGCCTGGCTGGGCAGAGACAACCTATAGCTCCATCTTGTATAAAAAACCTCATTTTTCTTGTCAAAAAGTGACTTGACAAACCTTTATAGAAAAGATGAATGGGTGGGGGTGCAGTGGCTCACACCTGTAATCCCAGTACTTTAGGAGGCCGAGGCAGGCAGATCACCTGAGGTCAGGAGTTTGAGACCAGCCTGGCCAACATGGTGAAACCCCATTTCTACTAAAAATACAAAAACTAGCCAGGCATGGTGTCAAGCACCTGTAATCCCAGCTACTCGGGAGGCTGAGGCAGGAGAACCGCTTGAACCCGGGAGGCAGAGTTTGCAGTGAGCTGAGATCGCACCATTGCACTCCAGCCTGGGGGACAAGAGCAAGACTCCGTCTCAAAAAAAAGAAAAGATGAATGAAGGCTGGGCATGGTGGCTCACACCTGTAATCCCAGCATTTGGGAGGTCAAGGTGGGTGGATCACAAGGTCAAGAGATGGAGACCATCCTGGCCAACATGGTGAAACCCCATCCCTACTAAAAATACAAAAGTTAGCCGGGTGTGGTGGCGGGCGCCTGTAGTTCCAGCTACTCGGGAGGCTGAGGCAGGAGAATCATTTGAACTGCGGAGGCAGAAGTTACAGTGAGCTGAGATTGTGCCACTGCACTCTGTCTCAAAAAAAAAAAAAGAAAGAAAGAAAGAAAAAGAAAAAGAAAAGATGGATGAGTTATTTTAGCTATCTCACGCCACAGAGAAAGAAGGCGTCCCGATTTTTTG
>NW_012102699.1:1843865-1860303 GCF_000951045.1 Mandrillus leucophaeus
AGGAGAGGAGAGGAAGAGTTAGTTATTTGGCAGATAGTGAAGGCAAAAGATTCCTTGGCAGAATTTCCCTTTTAACAGAAAAGGCAGCCCCGGAATCATTTCTTTAAGAGCAGCCTGAAAAATCGAGCTGCAGACATAGATAAGCAAGCCAGAAGCTTGCACGGGTGAATGCCGGCAGCTGTGCCAATGCATAAGGGCTACCTGAGGACCAGGTATGTTCAACATGGAGAGTTCATCTTCCCTTTTCTTTGTCACCATGGTACAGTAAAAGAACAGGCAACATGGTGCTGGCCAGGTAGAGAACCCATCTGCATAATAAAAGATGAGAGTGGGGATGGCCAGATTTTCACACGCTATGCAAATGGCACACCTGGTCCAACTAATCTTTTGCGCCCTATGTAAACCAAACACCGCCTCCCCAAGCTCATCTATAAAACCTAGTGCACTTCACTGTGGGAGCAGCAACCCATTTCTCCAGGCACCCTCTCTCTGCAGAGACCTCTTCTCTTTCTTTTGCCTATTAAACTTCCACTCTGAACCTCACTCTGTGTGTGTCCACATCCAGGTTTCCGTGGATGTGAGACAATGAATCTCAGGTATTTACCCCAAACAATGGTGTTGCTTCATCATCACCACCATGATCTGCCAAGTCTTCTGTCATAGTGGCTTTTAACCCCCTCCAGGCACCACACATTTCTTCTGTTTGGCTTTGCTTTGCTTGCTTCTGTTTTTCACTGTAAAGCGTAGTTGGTGAATTGGTAACATTTTTCAAGTCATCAATTTCCAGTGAAATACACACATATCCAACTAAGACTTCCAAAAAACTGGCATAATATAGTGACTTTTCATATTGTATAATTTTATATTTTAGTAACTTTCCAAACTCTGTAAAGTCATCTCTTAAAGATGGGTTCATAGCATTTATTCCATAAACTGTATTATTATTGTTTGAGATGGAGTCTCGCTCTGTCACCCAGACTGGAGTTCACTGGCGTGATCTCAGCTCACTGCAACCTCCACCTGCCAGGTTCAAGCGATTCTCCTGCCTCAGCCCCCCAAGTAGCTGGGATGACAGGCACCTGCCACCACGCCTGGCTAATTTTTTGTATTTTTAGTAGAGATGGGGTTTCGCCATGTTGGTCAGGCTGGTCTTGAACTCCTGACCTCAGGTAATCTGCCCACCTCGACCTCCCAAAGTGCTGGGTTACATGTGTGAGCCACTGGGCCCTGTCTGTATTATTAACTATGAAAATTTCCTTTGCTAATTTGAGGTCTGACTCTTCCTGTAATTTCTTTAGCAGGGTTTATCTGTTAAATTATTCTTCTGGTTTTAGAACTTTAGGTTCTTAGGTCCTTCTAACCTCTTTTTAATTTCAACTTGCTTTTTCTTCTATTGTTGTTCTTTCTCTTTTATCTTCTCTGCTATTTTTTTTTCTGAAATGTTAATCTCTGGTTTTACTTCTGCTTCCTCTTTTTATTTTCTTTTATGTCATTATCTTCCCAGTTATCTTTGACATCCTCGTCCTCAGCTTCCCAGTGGTCCCCACTGACAGTACTGCCACCCCCCACCTTCTGCACCAGGGCTGCCATTGAGGACTCATCCCCACCCCCACCCTGGGAGTCAAAGTCCTTCACCACTGCCACTGGGCTTGGGGGTGTGAGGGGAAGAGCTAGTAGGAGTTAGTGCCATGGAGGGGAGTCACTCTATTCTCTATCTTGATTGTGGTTGTGGATATAGGCCTCTCTGTATTTGGCAATAGAACTGCACATTCAAAAAAGTAAATTTTACTGTGTGTAAATACAAATATTAAAAATAAATGTAAAAACCAGGCTGGGTATGGTGGCTCACGCCTGTAATCCCAGCACTTTGTAAGGCCCAGGCGGGTGTATCACCTGAGGTCAGGAATTTGAGACCAGACTGGCCAATATGGTGAAATCCCGTCTCCACTAAAAATACAAAAGTTACCCGGGCGTGGTGGTGCATGCCTGTAATCCCAGCTACTCGGGAGGCTGAGGCAGGATAATTGCTTGAACCTGGGAGGCGGAGGTTGCAGTGAGCTGAGATCATGCCACTGCACTCCAGCCTGGGTGACAGAGCGAGACTTCTTCTCAAAAAAATAAAAATAAAATAAAAAATAAAAAGGAAATGTAAAAACCAAGCAAAACAAAAAAACTCAATGAAGCCAATGATTGACTTGGTAAGAGGGTGAAGTGACTATAATACATTCAGTTTTCTCAAGTGTAAGATGGAGCTAATAATAATTCGTATCTGATAGAGTCATTATGAGATTCTGTTTACAGAATATCTAGCACAGAGTAAGTTCTCAACACATGTTAACCATTGTTAGTATTAAAATGTACCCATTAAGTGCAACAACTTTCTCTCTCTCTCTCTCTCTCTCTTTTTTTTTGATGGAGTCTCGCTCTGTCACCCAGGCTGGAGTGCAGTGGCACAATCTCAGCTTACTACAACTTCCGACTCCCTGGTTCAAGAAATTCTCCTGCCTCAGCCTCCTGAGTAGCTGGGGTTATAGGAATGTGCCACCACGCCCAGCTAATTTTTTGTATTTTTAGTAGAGATGGGGTTTCACCATGTTGACCAGGATGGTCTCGATCACCTGACCTCGTGATCTGCCCACCTGGGCCTCCCAAAGTTCTGGGATTACAGGTGTGAGCTACCAAGCCTGGCCAAGTGCAACAAGCTTCTAAAGCAAGAATGCGGACTCCGCGTTCTGTTTTGCCCACTTACTAGTAGTGTGGCTTTGGTTGGACTTGTGTTAGTCAGTTTTGCTTCTGCTCCTCTGTGTTCTCTTATTTTTAAGACGTGGATAGTAGTACCGAGCTCAAAGGGTTTCCGTGAGAGTTAACTGAGTTAATCACCACAAAGTACTTAGAACAGTGTGCTCTAAAGGGAGAAGAAGAGGTGTGGAGAAATGGAGTAGGGTTGAAGAAACTCCTGAAGCTCCCTTGAGTTCAGAAGGGAGATGAGGCCAGCTGGGTATAGAGAGAGAGAGAGAGAGTGTGTGTGTGTGTGTGTGTGTGTGTGTGTGTGTAGAGGAGGTTGGTGTTGGTCTCAGTGTTATCTAAGTGAGTTGTACAGGCAAGGTAACTGGAGTAAAGGGCAAGGAAAGGCACGTCTTAAAGTTTCCTAGAAAGACCTTTCAAGAGCCAGGTGTGGTGGCTCACGCCTGTAATCACAGCTCTCAGGGAGGCAGAGGCGGGAGGGATAGTTTGAGCCCAGGAGTTCGAGACCAGCCTGGGCAATGTAGAGAGACCCCATTCTCCATAAAAAGGAAAAAAAAAAAAAAAAGAAAGATCTTTCAAGAATAATTTCCACCAATGACTGGATCAAGAAAATGTGGTATGTATGTACCATGGAATACTACTCAGCCATAAAAAGAATGAAATAATGTCTTTTGCAACAACCTGGATGGAGCTGGAGGCCATTATTCTAAGTGAAGCAACTCGGGAATGGAAAACCAAATACCATATGTTCTCACTTACAAGTGGGAGCTAAGTTATGAGTATGCAAAGGCGGCATACAGAGTGACTTAACAGACTATGGAGACTCACAAGGGGGAGGTTAGGAGGGGCACAAGCGATAAAAAAACTACATATTGGGTACTACATATGGGGTACAGTGACAGGTGCACTAAAATCTCAGGTATCACTAATATACAATTCAACGATGCAACCAAAAACCACTGGTACCCCCAAAATTATTGAAATTAGGCCGGGCGTAGTGGCTCATGCCTGTAATCCCAGCACTTTGGGAGTCCGAGGTGGACGGATCACAAGGTCAGGAGATTGAGACCATTCTGGTTAACACGGTGAAACCCCGTCTCTACTAAAAATACAAAAACATTAGCTGGGCATGGTGGCAGGTGCCTGTAGTCCCAGCTACTCAAGAGGCTGAGGCAGGAGAATGGTGTGAACCCGGCAGGCGGAGCTTGCAGTGAGTCGAGATCGCGCCACTGCACTCCAGCCTGGGTGACAGAGCAAGACTCCGTCTCAAAAAAAAAAAGAAAAAAATCTTGAAATTAAAAAATATTTTTAAAAAAGAACTATATCCACCTGTAGCAGAGAAAATGGGGTATAGGGTCTGGACAGAAACTGATCTGGATTCTCCAGAGACCAAGAAAGCTAAAAGAGAGTTTAATTTGGTTCTATGTTAGTGTGGTGTCAAAGCAGGGTGAATTTGCGTTAAAGAAGTGTGAAAGTTTAAAGGCAAAGTAGGTCAGGAGACAAGAGAATTAAAAAGGGAGATATGGAGACTGTTTAATGATTTAAAACTCCATCAAGCGAATTGAGCAAAGAGAGGCTGTTTCTCTGTGTTTGCATCGTCAGGGTCATTGTGATCACTGCTCACGTTGGTTGCAGCAGGCTGTCTTTCCAATGGCTGCTGTAGCAGTGACAGGGGACTGGTCAGCAAATGTGCATTGCATCAATGACATGGAGCCCATGCCCTTTCACTGCCCGGTTGGTAGTGGTTGCATGGGGCCAGGGATCCTCCTCTTGCATCTTTATTGCTGGCCTCACTTCTCTGTATCACACAAGTCTCAAGAAGGTAGAGAAGACAATAATACTTGATAAAATGAGAAAATTGTTTTATCAATATGTTAAGTGAAAAAAGCAGAATATGAAACTATGTATATGAACCTAATTGGTTAAACATATGTGTAGAAAAATGACTGAAATAAAACACATTAAAACAGTAAATAATAGTTGTCTAAGGATAGAAATTACAGACGACAATCTTTCCTTTATATTTAATGTCTTCTTTGTTTTCGTTGATAAAAACGTTTTACTTTTGCAATTGGAAAAGGGGAAATAAATATAATTAACGTATAAGAAATGTAAGTTCCTCTTCCATGTTCTGAGCTCTACACATTGCTCAGCAACAAATGGTTGTTTGATAATTGGTATGTAAAGGGCAATAAACAAGTTAATTGCTGGCTACATTCTCGGATCGCTAGAGGAAGTTCAAAGCTTCTTAACCTTATTTCAGCTCCAAGAAAGGGGAACTCTGATGTGGGTCAAAGACCTAGTGGAGTCCTCAAAAGCCCACCATGAGCCATAGTGGGTGGAGGTTGGGCAGGAGGGAGAAGCGTCAAAGCCCCCTCTTTCCATGACATGCTTCTTCTTTATATCAATTTCCATCACTTCCTTTTCCCTCTCTCAGCTACTGTTAAAAGGTGGACTTTTGTATTAGGTTGCTAGGGTTGCCAAAGTAAAGTGCCACAGACTTAAATGACAGAAATTTATTTTCTCACAATTCTAGGGTCTAGAAGTCTGAGATCACGGTGGCAGCAGGGTTGGTTTCTTCTGAGGCCTCTCTCCTAGTTGGCAGATGCTCTTTTTCCTGTGTCTTCACCTGGTCCTCCCTCTCTGTGTCTGGGTCTGAATCTCCTCTTCTTATAAGGATATTAGTCATATTGGATTAGAACCCATGCTAATGACTGCATTTTAATTTAAAGGCTCTATCTCCAAATACAGTCATTTGGAAATACTGGGGGTAAGGGCCACAACATGTAAATTTTGAGGGGACACAATTTAGCCTATAACAGGACTGAAGTGTCTCCTTTCTTAAGGAGCCATATCTCTGCTCATAGAGAGTCCAAAGAAAACCAAGGTAGGGCTTAGGAGAAAATAAGCAAAAGTAGAGGCTGCTTAAACTTCTGGGGTTTGGTATAGCCCACCAGGTTAAGAAATCTGAGAGGAATTTGAATAATCTGAACCCAATCTGCATTTGTCCAGAGTGCTCCTTCTGGACATGTAACCCTCTTAAATGTCTGGCTGCACTGAGGCTGCTTGAGAATTTGAAATCTCAGTCATCTCCTCCTTGGGGACATGACGAATATGTCATCTTGTTGAACCGATCACCAAATTTTTGGATGTTTCTACAAAAGCAAAACAAAGTTGAGAGCAGAAATGTTAGAATCTTAGAAAGTGACCGGGGCTGGAGGATGAAGAGGTGGCAGGATAAAAGGATGGGGTACTTTGGTCATATTACCCTTGATAGACTGGTCTTACATTCGCATTCTCTGCTAAGAACAAGCAGCAGCATCCCAGGAAACTCATGGGACTTTAATGTGATGAAATGAAAGAGATTATCTCTCTCCTCTGCCTAAAGGATGACTATCCATAGAATGTGCTTAGACTTCTTTCCAATCACAGAGACAAATTCTGAAAGTTTTGCAGTATGGTACTGATTTCCTTGACCTATCAGAGTCCAGGTCTATAAAGTTTGCTTTTGCCCAGCCAGCAGATGGTGCCATTTTTCTAGGAAATTGAGGCTGATTCAGCTTGAACTGCCATTTGGCTTTTAGTGTTCTAGGCACTGTGCTCACAGCACGTTGTATAGTGCTTCACAGGTAACCAGTTTCTGTTCTAGGAAAGTCTAGTGCTCTTACCTGCAATTGAACACACTGAAATCTTCAAGTTTCTCAGTTTAAGTGAAAACTTTTATTTTTAAAATTTAGGGATAATTAGGAGAAAATTCTAGTATTTCTTTTAGAAAAATATTCCCCCACCCCTCAACTCTCTGTTTCTCTCTCTCTCACATCTTGTTCCAACATACCAGATGGAACCATCTCATCTTTCCTTTGAAAGGCCCTCTCACAGACCTTCACTCTTATACATGGCGGGTGGACTAAATTCTATAGTGAAATTATATCTTTTGAGGAATGAGTACTTCTGAACAGCTGCTTTACTTTTTGGGGACATGTAACTGTGTATTTATCTTTTAAGGTATAAATACTTTCCTTCAAAAAATATATATACATATTCTGAAATATTTGGAAGCCAGTTGCAGATATTATGACACATCAGCCCTAAATATTCAGCATATAACTCCTAATAATAAAGACTTTCTTCTACTTAACTGCTAAACTATGACCATATCTAAGAAAATTAACAGTAATTTCCAAGTGTTACTTAATATCCAGTTCATTTTCAAAATTTCCTAGTTATTTCCTGTCACCACGCCTGACTAATTTTTTGTATTTTTAGTAGAGACGGGGTTTCACCGTGTTAGCCAGGATGGTCTTGATCTCCTGACCTCGTGATCCTCCCACCTCGGCCTCCCAAAGTGCTGGGATTACACGCGTGAGCCACCGCGCCCAGCCCATAGGGTCATTCTTAACCTGCATTGTTCCTCAGATGTTAAAACCTGAGGCAAGGCCTCTGTGCTACAATTCTCCTTGGAAGTGCAGGCCTGGGGAGCAGGAGTGGGTGTGTACAGTTGCTAAAAGGTAGGGAAGGGGAGTAAGATGATATAACTATGTGCTATCACGCTGCCCATTCTCTACTATTAAGTAGGTTGGCTACTTTATCTTGCGGGATCATCTGAGACAGCATGTCACTGGCTGTTTCTTAAGATGATCTGTTTGAAGGAGACAACAGGGAAGAATGTATCCACCGGCTTTCATATTCCACTGATGCAAGAGTCGTGTGCACTGTACAGAGTGTAAATCCTGCCCTCCTTTCAGTTTGTGCATGAACAAGCCTGGAACTGGCTGCAGAGTTTCATATCTCTGTCTCAGGGGAAGTCTGGGATGAGAAGCAGCACTGTAGGGTGCTGCCCACATAAAGTCTTCTGGAGCCCAGGCAGACTTTGTTTCTGCAAGGATGCCTGGAGCTGAACACAATGTCCCTGGAGACAGGTGAGGCTGAGAGGATCTGATACATAAGTGTGTCTGATGTGATATCTTATTTTTTAACTAGTTCCTCTCTCCCTTGTAGCTACTATAAACTGGAAGTCAGCTCTAAAACCTTGATGAGATTCAGGTAGAACATTTTGGCCAGATAAATGATGTTATGTACTTCATATTGCACCACATCAGGAGGCACAAAATGCCAGGTTGTTTCACTATTAATGATGCTAAGTTACTTAGTTTTGCTGTGACAAATAGATCTCTGATTGTAAAGACCTATTTTCCCCTTTGCAATTAGCAAGCAACTGGAGATATATGACACTGTCCTTTTCCCAGCAATCTTTTAACTAATGATTTTAACAGTCATTGATTGTCATTTTCTGAATCAATTATTTCATTGGGGGTCGCAAACATTAGCCGACATTCTTCTCTGAAGAAGCTTTTCTAGATCACCTGGGGATTAACTACCATTCCTCTTAGGAAGCAGGGAAAATAGTTCGTTTGTTTTAATTTCCGATTTTCAGAGTAAGGAGTTGAAAGTTGAAATAATAGTCATAATCTTGATGCCAAATTAATTTTGTTTTGTTTTGCCTCCTTTGAGTATTGTATGTGGACTTATGCCTTTTCATTTATTCAGTATTTAACAATTCATTATACTTATTAAGGCTACAATTTCCCTAAATTTGACAAGTAAAAGCCCGGAAAACTGGTTGCTGTGTTTTACTGATATGCCCTTATCATTTCTTTAGTAAAGGCTTCCTTGCTTTCTGGCAAAACAAGATGTCTCATCTTGTCCTTTCCTTGCCCCAGACTTGGAATCCAACATTTTACTGAGAATATTTGATTCCTTTTACTGGGGAATGGTATTTAGAAGCCAAGACCCAGATACTAGGTATGCTAATTGCTACTGGAGTTTTGGTACTTCTAGACTCTTTCAAGGGTCAGAACTAGGAAATCTATTTTTAAAAATCATGAGTTCATCTGATCTCTCCTTGTGATGAAGCCCCTGGGGGAGGGGTGGCCACCCTGTCTGTGGTTCAGTGGACATAGCCTTCCCAACCTCTTGGCTCTAGAGAGTCTGGGCAGTCTGGATGAGGAGGGCTCCCCCCAGCACAGCACACCTGCTCTGCCAAGGGGCAGCCAGATTGCTTCTTTAAGTGGGTCCTTGACCCTGTTCCTTCTGACTGGGTGAGACCTCCTAACAGGGCACTCCACACGCCTCCTATAGGAATGTTCAGGCTGGCATCAGGTCGGTGCCCCCTGGGATGGAGCCCCCAGAGGAAGGAGCAGGCTGCCATCTTTGCTCTTTCATAGCCTTCACTGGTGATATGTCCAGGGAGGGAGTGAGGTGACTCAGATCTGGACTGGACCCCCAGAAAACCACAGCAGCCCTATGGAAGAGTAGCCTGACTGTTAAAGGAAAACAAACAAACAGAAAGCAGCAGCAACAACAACAACAACAAAGACTCCACAAAACCCCCATTCACTGGTCAGCAACCTCAAAGATTGAAGGTAGATAAGCCCACAAAGATGTCAAAGAATCAACGCAAAAACACTGAAGACTCAAAAAGCCAGAGTTCTTCTTCTCCAAGTGATCTAACACATCCCCAGCTAGGGCACAGAACTGGGCTGAGGCTGAGATGGCTGAATTAACAGAAGTAGACTTCAGAAGGTGGGTAACAATGAACTTCTCTGAGCTAAAGGAGCATGTTTTAACCCAATGTAAAGAAGCTAAGAATCAGTACAGGAGCTAATAACCAGAATAGCCAGTTTAGAGAGGAACAGAACTGACTTGATGGAGCTGAAAAACACAACATGAGAACTTCACAATGCAATCTCAAGCATCAATAACAGAATAGACCAAGCAGAGGAAAGAATCTCAGAGCTTGAAGACTATCTTTCTGAAATAAGACAGGTAGACAAGAATACAGGAAAAAGAATGAACAAAACCTCCGAGAAATATGGGATTATGGAAAAAGATCAAACCTATGACTGATTGGAATACCTGAAAGTGACAGGGAGAATGGAACCAAATTGGAAAGCATACCTCAGGATATCATCCAGGAGAATTTTCCCAACCTAGCAAGACAGACCAGCTTTCAAATTCAGGAAATCCAGAGAACCCCAGTAAGACACTCCATGAGAAGATCAATCCCAAGACACATAATCTTTAGATTCTCCAAGGTTGAAATGAAAGAAAAAATGTTAAGGGCAGCCAGAGAGAAAGGCTAGGTCACTACAAAGGCAAGCCCATCAGACTAACAGTGGGTCACTACAAAGGCAAGCCCATCAGACTAACAGTGGGCCTCTCAGCAGAAACTCTACAAGCCAGAGGAGATTAGAGGAAGACCAAGTAAAAGATATTTGTACTACCACTACCATGTTCATTGCAGCATTGTTTACAATAGCCAAGATATGGAAACAACACTATTCAACATTCTTAAGGAAAATAATTTCCAACCCAGAATTTTATATCTGGCCATATTAAGCTTCATAAGCTAAGGAGAAATAAGATCTTTTTCAGACAAGCAAATGCTGAGGGAATTTATCATCACCAGGCCTACCTTGCAAGAACTCCTGAAAGAAGCACTAAATACGGAAAGGAAAAACCACTACCTGCCACCACAAAAACACACTGAAGTACAGAGACCAGCAGCGCTATGAAGCAACCACATAAACAAGTCTGCAGAATAACCAGCTAGCATCATGATGACAGGATCAAATTCACACATAACAATATTAACCTTAAATGTAAATGGGCTAAATGCTCCAATTAAAAGACACAGAAAGGTAAGCTGGATAAAGAGTCAAGACCCAATTGGTATGTTGTCTTTAAGAGACCCATCTCACATGTAAAGACACACATAGGCTCAAAATAAAGGGATGGAGGAAAATTTACCAAGCAAATGGAAAACAGAAAATATCAGGGGCCACAATCCCAGTTTCTGACAAAGAAGACTTTACATCAACAAAAATAAAAAAATACAAAGAGGGACATTATATAATGGTAAAATGTTCAATTTAACAAGAAGAGCTAACTGTCCTAAATATATATGCACCCAACACAGGAGCACCCAGATTCATAAAGCAAGTTCTTAGAGATCTACAAAGAGACTTAGACTCCCACACAATAATAATGGGAGACTTTAACACTCCACTGACAATATTAGACAGATCATTGAGACAGAAAATTAACAAAGATATTCAGGACCTGAACTCAGCTCTGGATCAAGTGAACCTGATAGGCATCTATGAACTCTTCACCCCAAAACAATAGAATATACATTCTTCTCATCCCCACATAGCACTTACTCTAAAATTGATCACATAATTGGAAGTAAAACACTCCTTAGCAAATGCAAAATAACTGAAATCATAACAGTCTGTTGGACCACAGTGCAATCAAATTAGAAATTAAGATTAAGAAACTCACTCCAAACCATATAATTACATGGAGGTTAAATAACCTGCTCCTGAATGACTCCTGGGCAAATAATGAAATTAAGGCAGAAATCAAGAAGTTCTTTGAAACTAATGAGAACAAAGAGACAACGTACCAGAATCTCTGAGATACAGCCAAGGCAGTGTTAAGAGGAAAATTTACAGCATGAAATGCCCACATCAAAAAGCTAGAAAGATCTCAAATCAGCAATCCAACATCACAACAAAAAGAACTAGAAAGCCAAGAGCAAACAAACTCCAAAGCTAGCAGAAGACAATAAATAACCAAGATCAGAGTGGAACCAAAGAAGATAGAGACACAGAAAACCCTTCAAAAAGTCAATGAATCCAGAAGCTGTTCTTTTGAAAAAACTAATAAAAACAGACTACTAGCTAGACTAATAGAGAAGAAAAGAAAGAAGAATCAAACAGACACAATCGGAAATGATAAAGGGATGTCATCACTGACTCCACAGAAATACAAACTACCATCAGAGAATGCTATAAACACCTCTATATACATAAACTAGAAGATATAGAAGAAATGAATAAATTCCTGGACACATACACTCTCCCAAGACTGAACCAGGAAGAAAGTGAATTCTTGAATAGGCCAACAACACGTCCTGCAATTGGGCAGAAAATGCCCAAGACCAGATAAATTTACAGCTGAATTCTGCCAGAGGTACAAGGAAGAGCTGGTGCCATGTCTACTGAAACTATTCCAAACAATTGAAAAGAAGGGACTCCTCCCTAACTCATTTCATGAGGGCAGCATGGTGGTTGTCAAGGGCTGACGGTAGAAGGGAAAAATTGTTTTCAAGGAGTTGAAAGGGAACTTCTTACAGTGAGAGAAATATTCTACATATTGTTTGTGATGCTGATTACTATATGCATTTATCAAAAATTATACACTGAAAATGGGTGAATTTAATTACATGTAAATTATATAAAAGCAATTAAGGAAAAGAAAAAATCATGAGTTCGTAATAATATTTCTAGTTTAAATTTAACATTATAGATTATTTCTTACCTTCTTTGATTCTATATTTGTATATCTTTTTTGTTACACTAAAAATCTTAGTTACCAATAACACTGGACAATTTATTTACAGTACTCCTCTCTTCTGTGTGGGGGATATGTTCCAAGATTCCTGTTCCATGGTGAGCTGAGGCTGAAGAAAAAGGCTGACAAATCCGGTTTCTCAGAAGGAAACATTTAATAGAAACTTATGAACAGAAGCCATGCCTCCAGTGGGTGGATCCCCACGCTGTTACCCCACAGACCAGGGATTTATATACTATAGGAAAAGGGTATACATGTTCTATAGGGCAACCTACCAGCAAAAGACAAGTATGCTATGTATGTCACAGCCAATAATTTATGTGATAACATCAAGGTTGTTGTGACCTAGGGGCAGGGCCTACAGTAAGTACGTGCTCCTACACAAGGAACAGTAGGTAAAGAGGCATTCCAGGAACTGGGATTAATCAGAAGTCAGCATGGTAGATTAGCATCCAAGATGGAGTTACTTTAGCCTCCATGACTCCCCAATGAATTCCTGAGACTGTGAATCATACTAAGTTCTGTATATACTACATTTTTATCAATTTGATAACAAAGAAGGCTACTTAGTGACTAATGGGCAGGTAGCGTATACAGCATGGACGTGCTAAACAAAGCGATGTTTTAAGTCCTGGACAGGATGGAGTGGGATGGTGTGAGATATCATCATACTTCTCAGAATGGCACATAATTTAAAACTTAGGAGTTGTTTGCTTCTGGAATTTTCCATTCAATTTATCTGGACTGGGGTTGACAGTAACTGTGAAAAGCAAAACCACGGATAAAGGAGGACTACTGTTATTTGCTTCACTCTATAACATTTAAAACAACAGCACCCAATATTACTACTACTACTAACTAAGTGAAAATTAAAATTTCTTGTAGTTCCTTTTGTCTTCATAACACACCTAACTAAAAATGTATAGCAGTGTACTAAGCTTAAAAGTCACTTGAAATATTTTTTTCCTCTTTGTGATTATGTGAAAATATCAATATCTATACAAATTTGTTTCATTTTGTTTTATATAAACATTTATTGGCCAGGTGCGGTGGCTCGCTCCTGTAATCCCAGCACTTTGGGAGGCCAAGGTGGACAGATCACTTGAAGTCAGCAGTTCGAGACCAGCCTGGCCAACATGGTGAAACCCTGTCTTTACTAAAAATACAAAAATTAGCCGAGTGTGGTGGCACACACCTGTCATCCCAGTTACTTGGGAAGCCGAGGCAGAAGAATCGCTTGAACCCAGGAGACGGAGGTTGCGGTGAGCCGAGATCACATCACTGCACACCAGCCTGGGCAATAGAGTGAGACTCAGTCTCAAAAAACCCCCCAAAAAGAAACAAAAATGTATTTTTGAGTTATATGTGTCAACATAAGAATCAAAACTTAAATTATGTGAAGATATTCAGAGAAGTCTCATCTTCATTTTTATCCCTTCTACCTGATTCCACCTCTGTCCCCTGTAGATGACCACTTCATTATTAGTTTTTGGTTTATCCTTCCATGTTTATTTTTGCAATAACAGACAAGTATGTATTAGTCTTGTTTTTCCTTCACAAAAAGTAGCATACTGTTCCACAATTTGCCTTTTTCACTTAATAACACACCCAGGAGATCACTCTGTATTGGTGTACTGAGGTCCTTTTCATTCCATTTTCATGGTTGCATAATACTCCATTATATAGATCTGTTATAATTGATTCATCCCTTTCCTTATTGGTAGGCCCATGGGTTGCTCAGAATTATTTTAAAAATTTTTTATTATATTGAATAACAATTATAGAAACTACTTTCCTGTCTTTACATAGTAGTGTTTTGTCTTAATGCCTCAATTCTGATCAATTTTTGCTTAATGGTTGCTGCTAGTTTGCTTTGAATTTGAAAATTAGATCCCCACACTTGTAATACTTTTTTTTTTTCTCTTTGAGAAAGAATATCCCTCTGTTGCCCAGGCTGGAGTGCAGTGGCACGATCTCAAATCACTGCTATCTCCACCTCCCAGATTCAAACGATTCTCCTGCCTCAGCCTCCTGATTAGCTGGAATTACAAGCATGTGCCACCACGCCCAGCTAATTTTTTTGTGTGTGTCTTTAGTAGAGATGGAGTTTCACCATGTTGGCCAGGCTAATCTCGAAATCCTGACCTCAGGTGATCCACCTGCCTCGGCCTCCCAAAGTGCTGGGATTACAGGCGTGAGCCACCGCACCGGCCAGTAATAATTGTCTGTAAAACAGGACTGAGTAGATGTGCACAAGACCTCAGGGAGCTTATTAGGTAAACTGTCCTATTCGGACCTATTCAGAAGCTTATATTCGGAAGGCCTTTTTATGTCTTAGTTTACTCTTTTGTTTAAAGCTACTCTTTAATTATCAGAGGAAAGTAAGTTTCTACAAAAATAGTTGTCAATCTGGAAATTGGATCATGTGCACTTCCATGATTGAGGTAGCTTTCCCACTTCAGAGACAAGTTAGATTTGTTGGAGAGAGAGAGAGTGAAAAGTGAAAATGCTAGGTGTCTAGGGAGATGGTCAACACATCCGTAAAGCAATATGCACAAATACACAGGTAAAAATATGCCTGCATATACCTGTAATACCTGAAAACATGCCTTTAATACCTAATAATTTTTTCTGCTTTTCTCACTCAGTGTTATAAGTATTTTCCCACATTATTAAGAACTCCATTGGGTATGATTTTTAAATAGCTGGAAGTAATGCGTTGTATAGAGCAGAACATTAAAATTTTTCCTTTATTAGTGAGTCTCTTTCTATTCAAACAGAATCCACATAGAAATCCCATATATGGTTCGGACAAGATTCTGACGATTCATTAGGCAGTTTTGGCCATTATATTTTGATCTTTTATAGCTTTTCTTGCTTTCTTTCTTGTTTCTCCTTTGCTCTTATTTCATCGGTAAAACATCTCGTGTCACTGAAGTTATCAATTAATTTTGCAGTTTTCTTCTATTTTCTGTGTGGTCTCTTTCCTCCAAGCTACATTTTTCTGTTTGTTTCAGTCTGTCTATTTCATGAGGGAGGCTTTCCTCACGTCTAGTGGTTTGTGGCTGTGCATTGATATTTCAGAGTGAGGCACTAACATGCTGACTGGAATCTCTGTGCAGGTGGGTGAGACCTGGGAGGGTCCCAAATGCCTGAGCCTATAGATGTATTCTTTGGGACCATTCAGTTCTTCCAGAGAAAGGTCCTAGAGTCCAATCCTGGAATCCAGTCCTGGAAGATGTATTAAGCCTGGTGTCTTGAACACAAAGCTGAGGAAGAGAGCTGAGGGTCCTGCAGCTCAGTGTGCAGACTGTCAATTAATTACCATTTTTAATTGGAGGCATCATCATCACAACCCTCTGCCATACTTGAGTCTTCAAGTACAGAGTCTTTCTGTTTCAGTTCTCTAGAGATTAAATCTCCTGTCTCTTTGGGCGAGCAGTTGAAGATGGTTGCTTGACTGTTCAAAGAGATGGAGGGATGTGGGACTTTTATTGTTTTCCCAAGGGATTTCCAATCAGTATTTTGCAATATGCTCCCCCATTGAGGCTGAGACTGCCAGTTTCTTCTTTTTTTAATTTAGACAACCTTCGATGCTTTGTACTTATGTATGGAGTATAATTTGATGTCTTGATACTTTATATATGTTATATAATGATCCAGTCTGCGTATTTAGTGTATCCATCACTTCATGCATTTAGCATTTCTTTGTGGTGAGAACATTCAAAAGCCTCTCTTTTAGCTATTTAGACTGCCACTTCCTGAGTCTTTCAGGGGTTCTGTGGGGGTAGATCAGCTTTTTCTCTTTGGTATCTTCCTTCATATGCACTTGCATTTCAGCTTCTTTCAGCTCTGCCAAATCAAGTCTAATTTCTCCATCTGTTTTCCACTCCTGAAATTTTATCAAAAGATCACGTCCACTATTATCCCTTCTATAGTTCTCTTTGCACTTGTCATTCATCCTTTACTGTTATTTTAATGGAGTTTTAGAAGCACACAGAAGTCTATGTATCTGTCGTTCATATTTACCTGAAAACCTCAAGCAGTTTAACTCTCCACTGTTTGGGACAATGTATATTGTTTATGAAATATATGATGATCCCCCAAAGCCCACCATAAATCCTAGTATACATTGTACCATAATCACCGAACCATTACCCTAGTGTTGTGCAGTTAGATGATCTCCAATTTGATACTATGGCAAGGGCACAATGAGCATTTTGTGCGTAAATTATCATCCACAGTTATGGCAATTTTTCTGGTTAAATTGTTTGAA
>NW_012102699.1:1860353-1863763 GCF_000951045.1 Mandrillus leucophaeus
ACTTGTCATTCATCCTTTACTGTTATTTTAATGGAGTTTTAGAAGCACACAGAAGTCTATGTATCTGTCGTTCATATTTACCTGAAAACCTCAAGCAGTTTAACTCTCCACTGTTTGGGACAATGTATATTGTTTATGAAATATATGATGATCCCCCAAAGCCCACCATAAATCCTAGTATACATTGTACCATAATCACCGAACCATTACCCTAGTGTTGTGCAGTTAGATGATCTCCAATTTGATACTATGGCAAGGGCACAATGAGCATTTTGTGCGTAAATTATCATCCACAGTTATGGCAATTTTTCTGGTTAAATTGTTTGAACTTGCATTTCTTCAAGTTTATTTTTTCTCCCAAATATATAGTAGAGATCTGCTTTTCTTCTTTTGTAAATTATCTATTATAGATCATATTTATATTGTATATTATTATAGCATTTATATATCGTGGATAATATGTACGCATGTATATTATATATTTATATGTGTCAACTTGTAATAACTATAACATTTTTCTGGATTAGTGTTTGCCTTATAATTTCTGCATACTTTTGCAGATGGAAATGATATTTTTAGTTTTTGCACAAACACATCAGATTGTTTCTTTTAGATGCAGGGTCTTGCCTACAGACATGTACCACTGTGCCAGGCTAATTTTTAAATTTTTTGTAGAGATGAGGTCTCACTATGTTGTCCAGGCTGGTCTTGTACTCCTGGCCTCAAGCAATCTTCCCGCCTCAGCCTCCCAAAGAGTGAGCCACTGCGTTGGCCAATACTTAGTAAATATGTCTGATTTTGGAGATAAAGAGGTGAGAATCAGAGTCAAAGGTCAGATTTCTGAGACTGCTGCAGCTTACTATGGGAAACGTGGAGAGTGAAGCACTGGGAGAGTGGGACAAGAACTGAGATTTGGGAAATGCTTACAGCAAAGGGGAGGAGGAGAAGTGGACTTGGTGAAGATGAGGCAGAGAGGTGCCTGAGAGGGCTGCATTGGGGTTTAAGTACTACGCTGAAGAGTTAAGGACTTAGGAATGGGGGCCGGGAACGGTAGGTGGCTCAAGCCTGTAATCACAGTACTTTGGGAGGCTGAGGTGGGCAGATCATCTGAGGTCAGGAGTTCCAGACCAGCCTGGCCAACATGGCAAAACAGTCTCTACTAAAAATACACACACACAAAATTAGCTGGGCATTGTGGCGGACACCTGTAATCCCTGCTACTCGGGAGGCTGAGGCAGGAGAATCACTTGAACCTGGAAGGCGAAGGTTGCAGTGAGCCGAGATAGCGCCACTGCACTCCAGCTGGAGTGATAGAGTGAAATTCCGTCTCAAAAAAAATAAAAAATAAGACTTATGAATGGGTAAAATGATCCTGCCCAATCGTACCCTTTCTTGCCCATATGTTAAAACCTCAAAGCCATTCCTGCAGATGCTGCCGGGCACATCTGAAGACAAAGTGGTGAGAAAATGTGTTAAATTTTCTCAGTGATACAAGTTGATCTCACCGGAAATGCCTTTAGCACTTAAAAGCACTGTCTTCACAAGTGAAGCTAGTGCTGCAGATTAAAAATGCCGGGGAATCCCAGTCCTCAACCCTTCCTTTTCTCTTCCTATTGAAGGAAGAGTTATTAAGTAGCTGAATTATCAAGGCTATTGTTTCTCAAATAGAAAGTTTAGTTCCACAGAGGAGTAGTGTGTACCTTCCATTAGGAAGTGTGAATAGGAGCTACAAAACTCCCCACAGTTGGTAGGGAACTGAGTTTTCAAATTGGATGTTTTGACTTTGCTTCTTCCCATTCTTGGGCTTGTTCTTGCTATCTTCCTCCGCCTCCTATCTTTAACGCCACCACTCTAATAAGAAGAACTCTAACCCACTGTTTTGCAAGGGTGGCTCCTGGCAAAAGCCCACTGTGTTTTGTTGTGGTGGGGGTGTGGGGGGGATTACTTAGAATGCAGAAGCAATGCTGGATTGATAAGATTGTAGAACTTTTCAAAAGGGCAGGGCAGACCGAGGAAGGGAGCACAGGATGAAAAGGTTTGTGAACCATATCTTTGTTGAAGATAATTCTTGCTCCATCCTTTATCAAATGTACTTAGTTACTTCACAAATATTTCAGTAGAAACTGTATTCATAGAAAAGATTAGAGGCTACATTGTCTTTAGTCCCGTAGCCTACGTTTTAATAGTATCACAGCCTTGTTTATGTTAGATTTCTGCTGATTTCATTCAGATCAGTGACATATGAATACATCCTTAATGGTATGGCCTCTCATCTTTCAGTGTCTAAATGTAGGGTATTCTCACAAAATGACCCCTGTGATGATTCCTTGGATTTTCTAAAGATTGCTTTTTACTAACAACTTGATCACATATATTTCCATGGCCTTAAAATCAATGCCTGTTAAAGTGACCCAAGCCTGAATCTCGGCTCTTGATTTTTCATTCTAATGAGAATTGCTGTGATGAAGGAGCAGTGATTTGAATAAACAAACATTTACTGAGTGCCAACTGTGTGCAAGACCTAGTGATGCTGTTCTTGTTGCGCTGTTTGTTTGAGTAGAACGCTATGTGTGCGCTGATGCAGGGAACAGAGGCAGGCAGGGTAGAGGAAAGCTTGGAAAGTTTTCAAGATTAATTAGCACGAAGGTGGGGCATTTGGGATATCTGGCACCAGATAGTAATCAACAGTACTAATTATACTCTCATATTAAATCAGTTATGGTGGATGAATTGGAATCCATCAGCCAGTATGGCTAAGGATGCTGCAGCTGTTGTGAGTTCTCTTTACATATTTCCATAGCTCACGTGTTGGTGGGATGCATTTTATTCTTCCGGATTTCTAGTAAAGAAAATAATCCCCAGTTTTTTCAGTTTTACTAGAAAATTTCTAGTACAATAAAATTGTAGTAGAAATTAAACTTTCTACTTAAAATCGATGCCAGTAACCCAAGCCTGAATCTTGGCTCTTAATTTTTCATTCTAACAAGAATTACTGTGATGAAGGAGCAGTGATTAGAATGAGAGAAAGATGTGTGAACATACAAATCACCTGGAATGATGCATTCTCAGTGGAGTCACTGTGCAGTCAACACTTTGTATTTTCAGCTTCTTGGTAAATAGGTAAGGGTCCTCACATTACTACACAGGACGTGTGAATGGATCTTGGAGCATGAGTTCTAAATTATGTCATTTCATGGCTAGATGCTATAATATGTTCTGTTTATTAATATTCCTACCGAGAAATTAGATGGCAATTGGAGCTGAGTGAGCGGGCTGGTGGGCTCAAGAACGGGTGCGTATTTCAGCAGCATCCTTCTGGCAGGTTCAGTGAATGGCATGTGAAGGCTGATGTGGCCTTTATTTGGTTTGGCTGGAGCTATTTTTCTCTAAGTTCATCACACTATAATTTG
>NW_012102699.1:1865333-1884791 GCF_000951045.1 Mandrillus leucophaeus
AGATTGTAGAACTTTTCAAAAGGGCAGGGCAGACCGAGGAAGGGAGCACAGGATGAAAAGGTTTGTGAACCATATCTTTGTTGAAGATAATTCTTGCTCCATCCTTTATCAAATGTACTTAGTTACTTCACAAATATTTCAGTAAAAACTGTATTCATAGAAAAGATTAGAGGCTACATTGTCTTTAGTCCCGTAGCCTACGTTTTAATAGTATCACAGCCTTGTTTATGTTAGATTTCTGCTGATTTCATTCAGATCAGTGACATATGAATACATCCTTAATGGTATGGCCTCTCATCTTTCAGTGTCTAAATGTAGGGTATTCTCACAAAATGACCCCTGTGATGATTCCTTGGATTTTCTAAAGATTGCTTTTTACTAACAACTTGATCACATATATTTCCATGGCCTTAAAATCAATGCCTGTTAAAGTGACCCAAGCCTGAATCTCGGCTCTTGATTTTTCATTCTAATGAGAATTGCTGTGATGAAGGAGCAGTGATTTGAATAAACAAACATTTACTGAGTGCCAACTGTGTGCAAGACCTAGTGATGCTGTTCTTGTTGCGCTGTTTGTTTGAGTAGAACGCTATGTGTGCGCTGATGCAGGGAACAGAGGCAGGCAGGGTAGAGGAAAGCTTGGAAAGTTTTCAAGATTAATTAGCACGAAGGTGGGGCATTTGGGATATCTGGCACCAGATAGTAATCAACAGTACTAATTATACTCTCATATTAAATCAGTTATGGTGGATGAATTGGAATCCATCAGCCAGTATGGCTAAGGATGCTGCAGCTGTTGTGAGTTCTCTTTACATATTTCCATAGCTCACGTGTTGGTGGGATGCATTTTATTCTTCCGGATTTCTAGTAAAGAAAATAATCCCCAGTTTTTTCAGTTTTACTAGAAAATTTCTAGTACAATAAAATTGTAGTAGAAATTAAACTTTCTACTTAAAATCGATGCCAGTAACCCAAGCCTGAATCTTGGCTCTTAATTTTCATTCTAATGAGAATTACTGTGATGAAGGAGCAGTGATTAGAATGAGAGAAAGATGTGTGAACATACAAATCACCTGGAATGATGCATTCTCAGTGGAGTCACTGTGCAGTCAACACTTTGTATTTTCAGCTTCTTGGTAAATAGGTAAGGGTCCTCACATTACTACACAGGACGTGTGAATGGATCTTGGAGCATGAGTTCTAAATTATGTCATTTCATGGCTAGATGCTATAATATGTTCTGTTTATTAATATTCCTACCGAGAAATTAGATGGCAATTGGAGCTGAGTGAGCGGGCTGGTGGGCTCAAGAACGGGTGCGTATTTCAGCAGCATCCTTCTGGCAGGTTCAGTGAATGGCATGTGAAGGCTGATGTGGCCTTTATTTGGTTTGGCTGGAGCTATTTTTCTCTAAGTTCATCACACTATAATTTGAGTATTAGCTCTAGGGCACTGAGAAGATATTTGTGCCATTTTGAAGGGAATTTAATTCCACTGAATGTGTTAAATGCATATGATTGGCATTCAATACATTTAATAGTCAGCATCCTAGGGCAAGACATAAAAATGTAAAATGTACACCTTTCTTTTTTTAAGGAAAAAATCAGTGATTAAGAATGTTTTCAGTGGCTGGGCATGGTGGCTCATGCCTCTAATCCCAGCACTCCTGGAGGCCGAGGTGGGTGGATCGCCTGTGATCAGGCATTCGAGACCAGAATGGCCAACATGGTGAAACCCTGTCTCTACTAAAAATACAAAAGTTAGCCTGGTGTGGTGGCGGGCACCTGTAATCCCAGCTACTCGGGAGGCTAAGGGAGAATCGCTTGAACCCGGGAGGTGGAGGTTGCAGGGAGCCGAGATAGCACCACTGCACTCCAGCCTGGGCGACAGAGTGAGACTCAAAAAAAAAAAAAAGTTCTTAGTAAGCAGCCACATGTATTCACATAAGATGATGCCTTGAGAGGGAGAATAGTCTGTCCTCTGTATTTTCTGTAAATTGGTAGTTAGAGCTAGAGCCTATCAACTCTAGAGGATAACTCAGATTTGGATTAAATTATTTTTGCCAGAAATATTTCTTTATTTTATTTTATTTTTTTCGAGAAGAAGTCTTACTCTGTCACCTAGGTTGGAGTGCAGTGGCGCAATCTCGGCTCACTGCAACCTCCGCCTCCTGGGTTCAAGGGACTCTCCTGCCTCAGCCTCCCAAGTAGCTGGGATTACAGGAATCTGCCACCACAGCTGGCTAATTTGTATAGTTTTAGTAGAGATGGGGTTTCGCCATGTTGTCCAGGCCGGTGTCTAACTCCTGATCTCAGGTGATCCGCCCACCTCAGCCTCCCAAAGTGCTGGGATTACAGGCATGAGCCACCAGCTTGGCCAAGAGTATTTCTGTAGGTAGTGGTGAGTATATGTACAACAAGTCATAGAATGCTTGGTCATTTCTCTTTTGTTCTGTTAGCAGTCGCTGATGATATTTTCCTACATCTCTTCCTTATTAGAATTTGTAAAATATTGATATTTTAATTTTTTTCTTTATTTTTTTATTAACTGGCATATTTTGAGAGAGAAACTTCCCCTTTCCAACTATTTGGTTACCCTCAGATATAGTTTACATGGAAAAGTCAGAATAAATGCTTACTTTGGGGGCTAAAAAAGGATGGACGGTTTTTCAAACTAACAAGGTGTTATTATATTTGCTTCAGATAGTGAATAGTATTTTAAGAAATTTAAAATATTAAAATAAAGGTAAGAAAAGCCATTTTACACTAACCCAGGTGTTTACTTTTTTGGGTGCCCCTAACTTCTTCTTACACCTCAGGGCTCCCCTCTGGGATCATTCGACTCCAGCCTTTGGAATTTCTTGTGATGCAGGTGCTTGCAATGAATTATTTAACCTTTTGTCTTTTTGAATATGTCTTTATTTTATCATAATTTCTGAAGAATCTTCCAGTGGGATATAGAATTCTAGGTAGATAGTTTTTTTATTTCAACACTTTAATAATGTCATTTCGTTGCCTTTTGTCCTTCATCTTTTTTTTTTTTACTGATGACAAGTCAGGCATCATTTGTTTCATTGATTCCTGCATATAATACGTCATTTTTCTCTGACTACTTCAAAGCTTACTTTCAGTATTGGTTTTTAGCTGTTTGACTATGGTACCGCTAGGTGTTTTTATTTTTAAATTTTTTCTTTAACTTGCTGAGGTTTGCTGGTATTCCTATATTTATTCTGCCTAAAGTTGATGTATTTAATCAGTTTTGGAAAATCATTGGTCAGTATGTCTTTAAATATTTCTAGTGTCTTTGTTTCATCTCTTTTTCTCTTCTTTTGGAACTCCAATAGCACATGTATTAGACTGTTTGATATTGTTCCTCAGATGTTCTATCCCACTTTCCCCCATTCTTTTTATATTTCCTTTGGTATAGTTTATTTGAGGAAACAATTTCTTTAATTTTGTCAGAATTCAAGATACAACAAGAAAAACACCCCGAAACACATGGAGACAGAAGATGAGATGCAACACCTTCCCACTGCCTCCGTGTTTAGAGTGGGACAAACTGGGGATGAGACAGCTGGGGGAGACCCGAACCTCAGTCAGCAGGCTCCAGGCCTGTGTGGGGGAAGAGTAAGGGGGAGGCAGAGCCTAGCCCCACAGTGAGGGGAAACAACTGAGGAAAGACCCCCTTGAAAGTCTCCACCTCCTCACCAACACTCTTGCCCAGGGAAGGGGAGCCCAGAGCAGCAAGGGGGCTCTGGGGCCATGGCCATGTTTATGATTGAGAAGCACATGTTTGGGGGATTAAGAGACAACTGGTCTGGTTAGTATGAGGTATACGGAGGGCAGGAAGCTGGGTAATAGCATCAATACCCATGATATTGATTGTTGCTGTGTGCAAGTGGGCTTGACTGCTAAGGCAACATCTTTGTACTTCTGTCCTATTGGTACTAGGAAAACACTGCCTGATTTTGACAAAGAAAATGACATGCTCCAAATGACATTTTAAAGAGATGAATATTGCCAAGTTGTGCATGATAATTGGAGAACTGTCTTGAGCCATGGAAACTAAGTGATTAATAGAATATTCCATTCATACGGATGTTCAGAGCTACTAATGGGACAAACAGAGAAAATGGTCCCAAATCTCTGAGGAATTCTTCCCTTCTGTAAGCTGTTCATGCTCATGCTTCCTTCTCCTAGAAGTTTCTGGCACTTAACGTGCATGTTTTGTTTTCCTTCACGAGCAATTGTGTGTGACTTATGAAGGAAGAAAGAGCAGTGCATCATATGCTACCATAGGGAGAAATGTTACTCAGAGGTAATTGGAATACTAAGGAAGAATTCAATATAGTATATGGCTGTCATCGGTATGAAGAGAAGAAGAAATTCTTCCGGAAATCATCTTCTGTTAGGACTTCATTCATTAGGGTTAAAGTAATCTTTAACTTTTGAGGGGTTACAGAGGTTTATCAGCGATGACAAATGAGGGTGTGCTGTAGGAACAAATAGCCGTATGATCTCCTTGGAATAAAACATCAAAGCTTTATTTTTTCCTCACACTACATGTCCATTTTGATTGGCAGGAGGGACTGGCCGACTGGAGACCCTCAGAGGCCTGAGCTAATGGAGTTGCTGCTATTTTGACCATTGCCAACCATGATACCAGAGGGAAATGAAATGTGGTGAGCTTTATCTCTTAAAGTTTCTGTCCAAAAGTGCCCCAGGTTACTTCTCACACTTCAGTGCCCCAAGTCACATGGGCATATTTACTTCTAGAGGTGGGACAGTGCCATCTTCTTATGGGCCAGGAAGAGAGAAAAGCAAAAGATGTGTGATCACTCTGATGACTAGCAGAGAATTACTCTAATAATCTTATAAAAGTTGTGGATTCTCCCTCCCACAATTTGCACAGATGTACACATTCCTGGTACAATTTCATTTCAGTTTCAAGTGGTTCACAGGTGTCCTGAAGCCTATATACTGATTCTGTAAAGATTCAACTAGAGAATGAGAACTATACTTCCAAAGTATATATTCATTGCTAATTTCTCTCCCAATATTTACCTATGAGCTTTCTCACTCTCTGGCTCTCTTAAAAGCAATCTCAGTTCTTTTCACTTACTATGTGAAATGCTATAAGGATCTAAACAGTATCAGATTCTGGGAATATATCCTAGAGCAGCATAATCTGGCACAATAAGTGAAACTGTCATTTGACAATACTATCACTTCTTAGCAATGTGATTAGTCAAATTGTCAATGAGATTGTGGCAAATTACTTAACATTCTGCGTCTCAATTTTGTCTCCTCTAAAACAGAAATCGTAAAACCTTCTTCACAGGGTTGTTGAACATTTAAAAGGATGGATATTTATGGATTAGGACCAATATGTACGGTGTCCCCTATAACTTTGCAAAGTTGGGTGGTGTTGTGTAGGTATGGGGTGGAGAAAAGTGGTGATACCTGTGGATTTAAAGGGTTATTAGAAGAAGGTGGTCTTGTGTAATGCCAGAAAAAGACATAGGCTGTGCCCCTCCTGTTGATTGATGGCCAAGTTGCAGGAGCAAACATATGAGACCATTGAAAATGGAAAGAAATCATAAGACTCGTATGGATCATTGCCAAGTGATTACTTCAGAAAATAAGTGCTTTAAATTCAGACCAGGAGGAGATTGCTATTAGCAGGTGGGATCATGGGAAGACTCTGTGGAAGAGGTGAGGTTTGAACTTGAAGGACTGAATTTAGGTTGGTGGTGTACAGGAGGCAGCCATTTTGCTCAGAGGGAATGATGGAACAAAGCACAGAATTAAATGAGACAATGAATGTGAATGTATATGGGCTTGTTGAGCATCTGGGAAATGCCTCACAGGATTGTAACGACCGGACTCAGGCCAGAAGTGGGGGAGTAGGTGCTTAGGCACTGGGGCATTTGGAAGGAGCTTCGTGTGGGAGAAGATGAGATCCCACAGGCGTAATAGGCTGGGGCTAGTCCTGGGCAATTCTGAAATTTCAGTCCAACTCAAGCTGCCACCTTCTATTACTGATTAGCACCATTGTCCCTTAGGAAGCCAGAGTTCCAGCAAGTTCTTCCACTTCTTCTAGGAAAACCTAAGTAGTATCTGAAATCCACCATTCCAGGGGTATTTGCACTTTAGAAGGGAGCAAAATCATAAGCTAAAGTCATATCCACATGATGAATGAGTGAAGTGCTTTAAGTGGTGATGGGAGTTTGGGTGGCCTTCCAAAGCCATGCATCTTGTTTGCAGCTGCCCTTACCAAAGCTGCCCACACTTCATTGACACTCTGAGGCTCGCTCCTTGAATCAAATGCTTGCCATTTCTGCCCTCTGATAACCGTCATTATGAACAGGAGGCTCGGAAAGCAATACTGAGCATTGAGTATTCATATACTGAGGGTTCATCCCCAGCTTTGAAGAACCAGTTCAGTGTTAATATCTTCCCTAGTTTACCTAAAGTGAGTTTTTAAAACATTTATTGTTATTATTTTTTAGAGATAGGGTCTTGCCCTGTCACCCAGGCTGTAGTGCAGGGGCATGATCGTAGGCCACTGTAGCCCTAAAGTCCTAGGCTCAGGTGATCCTCTCTCCTTAGCCTCCAGAGTAACTGGGGATACAGACATGCCACCATGCCCAGCTAATTTATTTATTTATTTATTTATTTATTTATTTTTTGTAGAGATGGGGTTTCTCTATGTTGCCCAGGCTGGTCCCAATCTCCTGGCCTTTAGTGATCCTTCTGCCTGGGCCTCTTAAAGTACTGGGGTTATAGGCATGAGCCATGGCATCAAGCCTGCAGTGATTTCTTTTTTTAATCAGTTAATCTGCTTCATAACTCGAATTAGGAATTTTTAGCAAAGAGGCTATATGCGTACCAAAATGTTATTACTGCTCTTTCTATATATGATTTCTCCCAAATGGTCACTGTTCGGTTAATCTTTTATGGCCCCTATTCCTGCATTTTATCAGGAGGGAGTATTGGAGGTCTATAAGAAAAAGATGTCTAGAAAGGCATGTGGAACACTTTAAGACTGAGCCCATTAGATTTTAAAATAAGAGTGAGGTCTCCTCTCTGATTTTTCTTTTCCAGCAATAGGCCAGCCTAAGGAACCTAAAATGATAAGATGGGCAAGTGTTCATTTCCCTTTTTCTCCTTGTGCACAATTTACTTTGATGAACTTGGCAAAACATCTCAACTGTTTTTATGCTTTGATGAGAGTGAGTTCAGTGTATACCTATGATAAATAATATGGATTTATCACACCTTTCTTCTGCTTAAATTAATCTGCTAGCGCAATTAAGAAGATATGTCTGTTTGAGTAAGAACAGTGCTGAAGCCTGGGCGCGGTGGCTCATGCTTGTAATCCCAGAACTTTGGGAGGCCGAAGTGGGTGGATCACTTGAGGTTGGGAGTTTGAGACCAGCCTGTCCAACGTGATGAAACCTTGTCTCTACTAAAAATGCAAAAATTAGCCGAGTGTGGTGGTGCATGCCTGTAAGCTCATAATCCTAGCTACTAGGAAGGCTGAGGTGGGAGAATCACTTGAACCCAGGAAGCAGAGTTTGCAGTGAGCCGAGATCGCGCCACTGCACTCCAGCCTGGGTAACAGAGCGAGACTCCATCTCAAAAAAGCAAAAACAAACAAACAAACAAACAAAAAACAAAAAACGTGCTGAAAAGTGTTTTGACCACTGAAATACTGAATTACAGACCCATTTCAGGACACTGAAGGGTGCCCACCAAGCTAGAGGGGGATGGAAATTCCAGTAGACATTCAACATTCATCTACTAGACAGATGCCTCTCCCGTAAGAGCATTGGGGGCTTTTCAGCACTCATGGCTATTGGAAGAGATGGCAATCAGTCCTTCCAACTTAAATATCATCTCTAGGCTGAAAAAAAACAACATTATTCTGGAATAATTGGAGGCTAAAAACCCTAAATTGACTTTTTAGGCATATATGCCATGAATATTAAATAGTGTTCTTAGTAATGCTCCCCCAGTTCAACAGAATTTTCCCCACATTTGGTTCTGATGAAAATGTGCCGTACCAGTAAACACTAAGTGTTTTGTTTAAATATTAAACTTTAAAGTGCTGCATCAATTTTTAATGTGTGAGCTCTCCTTGAAAGTCTCCACCAGGCTGCTCTTCCCTATCAGTGAAACACTTGAGGGGCACTAGCCAAGCTCTCAGGTTACGGGGAAAAGGCTGACCACACTGAAACCCTCCTCAGAGCACCTCTGAAAAACCGATCTGTGAGCAGAGGGCAGGCTGGCTCTGAATCACTTAAAGCTTCTATTTCCAAAACTGTGTTAACCAGTCATGTACTCAGGAAGTTGTAACCCCAGGAAGTTCTTCAGTCAACAGATTTTAGGGCTTACCTCTTGCAAAGAATTGCTGATTGGAAGAGAATCATCTAGAACATGCCAGCACAGCAGTTTGTATTGATGGTATTGGAGGCCCTAGTGAAATGTCTCTGGAGGGATAATCACATCCTTGCCTCAAGGATGTCATCTGAGGAATTACTGCAGTATTTGAATGAGGAGTGGTGATTGTCCTGGCTAACTGGATTTCTGTTAAGGATCACTGCAGATGGAAACTTCTTGTTCTTTATCCTTACGTGATTGAGAGAAAGGGCCTAAAGGGAGTGGGACATGAATTTGTAAAGAGCAGGTACAAGGAGAAGGACAGGATCATGACGCCTGACTTGGTACTCAGGCAGAAATATCCTGGTGGTAAAGGTGGGAGGGGCACCGATCAAGAACATTGTTAACCTCTTGCATTTCTCCATTGTTCTGTTCATTCACTTATGGAAGTAATTTATCGAGTGCTCCATGGCCAGAAAGTCCTTGCTGGGTTTCAGAAATGTCAGGTAGCTGGTGTATTTGAAACTTAGCATATGTACACAGTGATAAGAAATGAGGTGGGGTCATCAGTCTGTGGGTGAGTTTGGAAGCTGTTCTGCCACACCCTTCAGCCACACCGTGAGAGCTAGTAGGCTCATGTACCATCCAGTCTGCTCTGGGCTTAGAAAGTTTCCAAAAACAAAAAACAAACCAAAAAAACCCCATGTGTATGTTATAGTTTTAGACCTTCTAAGGCTATATTCAATAAGACTTCACTGCCAAGTAGTTTGGGATATAAGCGCAATAAAGATAATTTGAAATTCAGAAATAATCGTAGATGGAATTGCTTGAAAGCCGGCTATTGGAGCTTTGAGAACCAAGGATTTCCTAGTGAATTGCAGTTTCAGTACAAACTGAATTCTGAAAACCATAGAAAGGGAAGAAAATGATATACTTTGAATATAAGGAAGAAAATGATGTACTTTGGATTTTAGGCCTGAATCCTTGCTAACTATCCAATAGGACTACGCTGTGGTTGGACATTTACGGCTCCTATGTGATGTGCAACTGTTAGCTTCACTGTCTAAGTGGTTAGCGTGGCCACTAACCACATGTGACTATTTAAATTAAAATTAAATACTATTAAACATGTACTTTCTGTTTTAGTTCATGTTGCTCTAACAGAATACCACAGACTGAGTAATTTATAAAGAACAGAAACATATTTTCTACAGTTCAGGAGGCTGGGAAGTTCAAGATCGAGGGTGAGGGCCTTCATGCTGCATCATCCCATGACGGAAGATGAGGGGGTGAGAGAGAAAGCGGAGACAGAGCAAGAAGGGGCTGAACCGGCTTTTATAACAAGCCCACTTTTGCAATACCTAACCCATGCCTGCAATAACAACATTAACTCATTCATTAGAGCAGAGCCCTCATGACCTAATCCCCTCATGTTAGGCTGCAGCCCCCAACACTGTTGCATAGGTTGGAAACGTCTGGGGGGCACCCTCCAGCCACAGAACCTCCTCGGTTACATTAGCCACATTTCCGGTGCTCAGCGGTTGTTGTATTGGACAGCACAGGTACAGAACATTTCCATCATTTCAGAAAGCTCTACTAGACAGCACTGCAGACAATGTGAGGTTAAGAAATTTGAGAAATACAATGTTTTTATTAAATGCATTTTATGGATGGGTGTGGTGGCTCATGCCTGTAATCCCAGCACGTTGGGAGGTTGACTTTGCCTCTATAAAAAATATTTTGTTTAATTTGCTGGGTGTGGTGGCATGTGTCTGTTGTCCCAGCTACTCGGGAGGCTGATGCAGGAAGATCACTTGAGCCAAGGAATGCAGGGTTACAGTGAGCTATGATTGTGTCAGTGCACTCCAGCCTCTGTGAGAGAGTGAGACTCTGTCTCTTAAAAAAAAAAAAAAAATGATAGAAGAAAGGAAGATAAGGTGGCTCACGTCTGTACTTCCAGCACGTTGGGAGGCTGATGCAGGTGGATCACCTGAGGTCAGGAGTTCGAGACCAGCCTGGCCAATATGATGAAACCCTGTCTCTACTAAAAATACAAAATTAGCCGGGCATGGTGGCACATGCCTGTAATCCCAGCTACTTGGAAGGCAGAGACAGGAGAATCACTTGAACCTGGGCTGTGGAGTTTGCAGTGAGCCAAGATTGTACCACTGCACTTCAGCCTGGGTGACAGAGGGAGACTCCGTCTCAAAAAAAAAAAAAAAAGCATTTTTTCATTTCTTCAATGGTTACTCCAAACTTTCAGCTCACTCCAGCTTTGTAATCACCACACTCTCCTCACTTTTGACAGGTGGTTGTCACTCCTCTGCTATAAGAAATGTAGACAACATTAGGTGTGGATCTTTTTTTTAATATTTTTGTATTTTGTCCTTCTGTCCCCAGCACCTACTTCTTTCCATCTGCTGCTATTTCCTCATTATCTCTTAAAGGAAGAGGCATCATCCCTCCTGTTTATTGCTAATCCCTCCATCTGTGCACTAGAATCAACTCTTCTGTCTTTCAGTGAACAGGCTTTATCTATTATCTGCTTTCTCTTTCATATATACTGCAAAAAATTCTGTAAATGTATATGTCTCTCTATTTAATAGATGCACGGAAAGTTTGAAAAAAATATAAAGGGAGGTCCTGTGTACCCTTCACCCAGTTTTCTCTAATGGTAATACGGTGAATAACTATAGTGCAGAATCAAAACTAGGAAACTGCCGTTGGTGCAATCCTCAGAGCTTCTTAAGATTTTACCAGTTTTACATGCACCCGTTTGTGTGTGTATGTATATATATCTACATTTATGTCATTTATGTAACATTCGAGAATATTGATAATATAGTATATAATCTTTTGAAACTGGCTTTTTCATTCATCCTAATTCCTGTGAAACCCATTCCAGTTTTTTTGTATCAAGAATTTGTTCCTTTTGATTGCTGACTAGTGCTCCACAGCACAAATGTGCTACAGTTTGTTTAGGCTGTTTAGGTATTTACTCACTGAAAAACATCTGCTTTTTTCCCACTTTTTGGCTGTAACAATCAAAGCTGCTATAAACACGCATGGTTTTGTGTGAACAGAAGTTTTAATTTCTCTGGGATAAATGCCCAAGCGTTCAATGGCTGGGTTGAATTTTAAGTCCAGATTCAATTTTGTGAGAGTAAGAAACTGCCAGACTTTCTCCCAGGGTGGTTGTGCCATTTGTGTATTCCCACAGCAGCAACGTATGAGTGATGAGTTTCTCCACATTTTTGCCAGTGTTTGGTGTTACCATTGTTTTTTATTTTAGCCGTTCTGATATGTGTGTGGTGATACTTTAATGTGGCATTAATTTTCATTTCTTCTTCTTTTTTTTTTTTTTTTTTTGAGACAGGGTTTAGCTCTGTCACCCATGCTGGAGTTCAGCAGCATAATCAAAGCTCAAATGCAACCTTAAACCCCTGAGCTCAAGCCATCCTCCCACCCTAGCCTCCAGAGTAGTTGGAACTACAGGAGTGAGCCACCACACCCGGCCTTAATTTTCATTTCCTTAATGGTCCATGATGCTGAACATCTTTTTATGTGCTCATTTGCCATAAATCCTCTTTGGTGAAATATCAGCTCATGTCTTTGGTGAAATATCTTGACCATTTTCGAATTGGATTGTTGATTAAATTTTGAGAGTTCTTTATATATTTTAGACACAAGGCCTTTGTTGGATATGTGGCTTAGAAATATTTTCTCCAAGGATAGTCTGCCTTTCCACAGAGTCTTTGGTAGAGCAAAAGTCTTTAAATTTTGACAGGTCTCTCTAATATATATATATGTGTGTATATATATGCGTGCGTGTGTGTGTGTGTGTGTATAAGCATTTTTTTTTTTTAAAGAAGGAGTTTCACTCTTGTTGCCCAAGCTGGAGTCCAGTGGCACAATCTTGGCTCACTGCAACCTCCTCCTCCCTGGTCTAAGCAATCCTCCTGCCTCAGCCTCCCAAGTAGCTGGCATTACAGGCGTGCATGACCATACCTGGCTAATTTGTTGTAGTTAGTAGAGATGGGTTTTCACCATGTTGGCCAGGCTGGTCTTAAACTCCTGACCTCAGGTGATCCACCCACCTCGGCCTCCCAAAGTGCTGGGATTACAGGTGTGAGCCACCGTACTCAGCCTCTCTACTATATTTTAAATTTATGTATTTAACCTAACCTGTTCTGCTGCTCTTTTTCCATTAGTGCAAAAATTGCATCATGGTCATCTAAATGGAAACACATTTCTTTTCCTGTCATTCTATGTGTCAACAATGTCATAATCTGCTTAGTGGTACCCCAAACATACTTGGAAGTCATCTCTGACTCCTCCAATTCTTTTGGCTTATATCTCTAACCACCAACTCAAAACCCTGTCTATTCTTGCTAAATATTTCTCAAATTCATCCTATTTTGTTGTTGTACCCTCAGTACCATTGTCTTAGTTCAAACCCTTATTATTTCTTGCCAAGATCATTGCACTCAACTGTGCTCCTGGTCTCCAGTCCTGCCTGACACACAGCCAATTTCCACATTGCTGCAGAATGATCTATATGAAGTGCAGTCCAATCATATTACTCCTCAGCTAAAAAAATCCTTAAACAGCCTACCATCATCTGCAGAGTACAGCTGAGATCTCTGAACACAATGTACACCTTCCTTTACAGTCCCTCCTCAGCCTCATCTCTCCCATCTCCCCATACCACACATCAGCCCCAACCATTCTTATCTACCTGTAGTTCCTCAAATGCATTGAGATTTCTTGATTCTGATACTTTGCTTGGGATGTTTCCCAGGCCTCTGTGCTTCAGGTTTCTGTTCTGCATTCAAGATTCAACAAGAGGGCAACTCCTCCACAGAGACTTCCCTGATTGCACAGTCAGGGTTACCTCCTCTTTGCTCACGTCACATGCTATACATAACTCCATCAAGGCAGGGACTATATCTGTATTTATTCCTGGAGCTTAACAAAATACTTGGCCCATAGCTTACAAACATTACGGAGTAAGTAAATGAATCTAAGGAACTGGATCTCCTCTATATTGAAACTACCTGATTTTCCACCTTCACTAGCCTGTAATCTCTTGAGGGCTGGAACTGTCTTTAGTCTCTGTCCATAGCACCTGCAGAATGCCCAGCTCACAGGACAGTTTCAGTAAATATTTGCTGGATAAATGAATAAAGCAAGGTGGATATTCTTGCAATTGGTGTGATTTAAGTGAACCTTTTTGCCTTTGCTTATCCGTATAGGTGGACACTGAGCCTGACAGTAAAGAAGTACAGAAAACAACAGATGTTATTGATGCTTTAACACATTCACATGGGCTGAGTGGGCATTTCTGGCTCGGGTATGGTTGTTTCTGCCCTAAGCAGCCACAGGAAGGCAGGAGGCTACTTATGTTGTTCATAATTTAACAAGAACATACTGACCTTTCCACTATTGGGCAGCTACTGAGTGACAAAAAGCATCTCTTCTCATGTAGCTTGAAGTCAGGTCCTGTTTTGAGCTACTGTGGATAGCTCAAAAAGAGATGTTAACCTTTTGGGTAATCCTTTCTGAAATAGATGAGGTTCTTTAAGGTATTATTAAAATAACTGATTACTATGAAATAAAATTTATCTGACTCATTTTAGGTTATAAACTTCTTTCAGATGCATGTCAAATTCAATGTGCAGTATGTGAAAATTGGCCAGGGCTGGCTTTAAGGCACCGTTGATGGAGTAGCCCTGATTTCTCCATTTCTTCTTCAAGCTCTCTTGCCTTGCCGCAGAAAAGCCGCATGCCACCTCCCTGCTCCCCAGGCTCCTCCATGCCCCACCTAATCCTAACATCCTGAATGAAATGAGATTCATCAGGCATTCATGTAACATATGCATGTCATCACATGTTCCTTCAAAAGCAGTCGTTTGCCTTTAGTAAAGGGACTGTGGAAAATTAAGCAGAAGAGGAAAAGAAAGGCTGTTTGCACTAATGCTAGGTCTCTGGTAATCACCTACCTTACTGCTTATTAACTTCATTCCAGTTCAGCCACTTGGTCCCGTGGTCACACCTTGGACCCTGTCATTTCCAGAAACGACTCCATCTGTAGCCTTAATGTCAGATATCCCGTTTTCTACTGAGACCTCCTGTCCTTCCGGTTTGCTTGCTTAGATAACCCATGGGCATGATCCTTTGATGTTCTTTAGACAGCCCATCAATCCATTGATCCTCATCACCTTCTTGTCACTTTCTTTCTTATCCAGGCAGATTTCAAGGTTCAACACAATCATTCCTTTGCAAATGCTGTCAGCTTTGCTCCCCGTTTTCTGTTCATCATACTCACCTGACAAAACCCCAGCCTTGGAATAACCCTCCCATCTGTCTGCCCTGTGCCTCCATTTGAGCAGTCCATTGTTGCTGGACAAAATTGTACAAGTGAATGGACCTGGCTCACTTAAATTGCACAAGAGAATGGACTTAGCTTAATTAATGCCGATTTGAGGCTTAAGTTTATTCATAAGCCTCAAATCGGCATTAATCCTACTTAGCGGACTTCTTCCTGGGATTATTTTTTTCTTTTTTTACAGGTCCAGTGGCCCTTCTTCCATCGTTAGTCTTAGCTGATACCTCATCCTCAGACTTAGAGACCCTTAGCGTCCCTGCTCATCAGAACCTGTAGACTCACAGTTTCACCCACCTTCACCTTTCCTGCCCTTGCAGCCAAAGCCAGTCCTTCCCTTTGTCCCTGGATCTTATCCACATTACCTTTCATTTCTCCCATTGTCATCAATAGCCGGGAATAATTGTGTTAGCTGCATGACAAAAATAACACCATAATTATTTTCTCCTAATATGGTCATAATTGTTAATTTAGACCTAATAGGATAATTATTTTGTATTGAATATTTTTCTCTAAAAATCCTCATGCAGACTACTTACAGAAAATTAATCTGTCCCTTAAACTACAGTGCTCTATTTTCTATCATAGGAAATTTTCACTTCTCTGCCTGACTTTTAAGTAGCTCCTAACCTGGACTTACCTTATTCTAGCTCTATTTTCACTTATTTTGTGTCCCAATCCATTAGTTAGGGTGGTCTCCTCATTTTCTCATGACATACCTTTATTAATATCTTTCCTTCACCCAAAACACTCTGTGTTTTCTCTTCAGCTATCAGGTGGCACAGAGGAACTCCATTTGAGATGTCTCTGACCCCCAAGTCCTTAAACTCAGAGTCTTTTTAAAATTATTATTATTTTAACATTTTGAGATGTAGTCTCACTCTGTTGCCCAGGCTGGAGTACAGTGGTGCAATCTCGGCTCACGCAACCTCCACCTCCCGGGTTCAAGTGATTCTCCTGCCTCAGCTTCCCGAGTAGCTGGGATTACAGGCACCCACCACCACACCCAGCTAATTTTTGTATTTTTAGTAGAAACAGTCTTTCACCATGTTGGCCAGGTACTCTTAACCTCAGGTAATCCCCCCATCTCAGCCTTCCAAAGTCCCAGGATTACAGGTGTGAACCACTGTGCCCAGCCCCAGCATTTTAATAAAATTATTGAAATTTAAATAATACCTATTTTATTTTGTATTTTTAAGAAATACACAGATCATAAAAATGCCAGAAATGTCTTGCTTTTAAAACATAATTCAAATATTTTAACTTTATATTACAGATAATTTCAAACACACAAGTAGAGACTAATATAATGAACACCCATGTAATTATTACTCAGCTTCAAAAATTAACATTTTCCTCCATCTTATTGAATTTATCCCCTTCTATTTTTTTTTTTTTTTAAGAATTTTAGGTCAAATCTCAGACATCATGCTTTTTTATTCTTGAATGCTAAAATATGCAGTTCTAACCAATAAGAACTTTTTAAAAACCTTACCCCTATGCTGTCATCATGCCTTATAAAATTAATAATTTCTTAATGTCATCCAATATAGGGTTTCTCAACCTTGGCAGTATGAAATTTGGGGCCAGATAATTCTCTATTGTTGGGGGCCGTTCTGTGCATTGTAGAAAGTTTAAGAGAATCCTGGTCTTTACCATCAGATGTTAGCAGCACACCCCTCATCATGAAAACCAAAAATATTTCTAGAGTGTAAGGAAGATCACACCTGGTTGAGAATCACTGATCCAGTACCAGTTTCTATTCAAGTTTGTACAATTGTTTAAAACAAATTTTTAAAATATGTTTTATTTATTTATTGAGATGGAGTCTCGCTGCTGCCCAGTCTGGAGTGCAGTGGTGCAATCTTGGCTTACTGTAACTTCCACCTCCTGGTTCAAGTGATTCTCTTGCCTTAGCCTCCTGAGTAGCTGGGATTACAGGCATGTGCTACCACGCCCAGCTAATTTTTGTATTTTTAGTAGAGATGGGGTTTCACCATGTAGGCCAGGCTGGTCTCGAACTCCTGACTCAGGTGATCCACCCACCTCGGCCTCCCAAAGTGCTGGGATTACAGGCGTGGACCACTGCGCCAAGACTATTTTTATTATACATTGACAAATTACAGTTATATGTATTTATGGGGTACACAATGGTGCTATGATTTTTGAATATAATGTGGAAAGATTAAATTAAGCTAATTAACATATCCATATCTCAAATATCTAACATTTTGTGATGGAAGCATTAGAAACTTACTCTTGTGGCAATATTGACATGTGCAGAACTCACTTATTAGCTATATTCACCATGCTGTACAACTGACCTAAAATAAATCAAACTTATTCCTTCTGCCCAACTGAGGGTTTGTACTCTTCTATTGTCATCTCTCCATTTTCTCCATCCCCCTAGTTTCTGGTAACCACCATTCTACTCTCTGCTTCTATGAGTTCAATAGTTTTAGACAACACATGTAAGTGAGAACATGTGGTATTTGTCTTTCTGTGTTTAGCTTATTTCACTTAGCACAATGTTCTTCAATTCTATCCATGTTGTCACAAAAGACAGAATTTCTTCCTTTTCAAAGGTTGAATAATATTTAATTGTGTATATATACCACATTTTCTTTATCTCTTCATTACTTGATGGACACATAGGTCAGTTCCCTATCTTGGCTGTTGTGAATAATGCTCCAATGAACATGGGAGGGCAAACATCTCTTTGACATACTGATTTTAAGTCTTCCAGGTTAATACCCAGAAGTTGGATGGCTGGATCACATGGTAATTTTATTTTTAGTTTTTTGAGGCCCCTCCATACTGTAAAAAGGGCTCTCACTCCTGCCAGGTGTTGCCAGTCTTCCAGGGCACAGCCCTAACTCTCTCACCCAAACACCCGCTGTCACAGGTGCATCTGTGGACAAGCCCCTCTGCTGCTGAGCTGCTGAGCATTTTCCATAATGGTTGTACACAATGGTCTTTTTTTTTTTTTTTTTGAGAGGGAATCTCACTCTGTTGCCCAGGCTGGAGTGCAGTGGCATGATCTTGGCTCACTGCAACCTCCGCCTCTTGGGTTCAAGCAATTCTGCTGCCTCAGCCTCCTGAGTAGCTCGAACTGCAGGTGTGCACCACCATGCCCAGCTAATTTTTGTATTTTTAGTACAGATGGGGTTTCACTATGTTGGCCAGGCTTTTCTTGAATTCCTGACCTTAAGAGATCCTCCCTCCTCGGTTTCCAAAGTGCTGGGATTACAGGCGTAAGCCACCATGCCTGGCCTACACAATCGTTTTAATGGTGTCTTTTGTAGGTGAGTTTACTTGCATTGAAATCCAGAAAATAGTGATCATTCTTATCACTACACACTAGGAGAGAGAAGGCAGATAGGAGAATATGGCCAGGAGAAGAGGGATGCAAAAGGTGAGAGCAGCAGTGAGGATGGTAAAATCTTGAAGGTAAAAGAGGGACTATCCCTGGTGTAACCAGGAGGGTGGTTAGTTGGGAAACAATATTCTGGTGTTAAAGTGTGTTGACACCTCTTGACACACTTTTGCCAGGCACTCAGCAGCAAAGGGGCTTGTCCACGGATGCACCTGTGACTGGTGGTGGTTGGGTGGAAGAGTTAGGGCTGTGCTCTGGAAGATTGGGAACATCTGGCAGGAGTGAGAGCCCTTTTTACAGGCAGCAAACTGTTCTTGGATCCTTACTTGTTGTACAACCTGCTTCTCTCTCCTAGTCTCCAGAAGTAGACTGAGAAAATCTGAAAACATGCTCACATTGGAAAGGGAATCTCAAATTCAAAGCTGAACCCACAGTCCAGAATCATCAAATGTTTAGAAACAATGAATGCCATGAAAGACAGCCGATGACTCAATGAACAGAAGAACTTACACCTAAGGAAAGAAAAAGTAGAAGGAAACTTTGAAAGATGCATAATTAAAACATATAGAAGAGGGCCAGGTCCGGTGGCTCACACCTATAATCCCGCACTTTGGGAGGCTGAGGCGGGTGGATCACCTGAAAGTATTCTCTTGGAAACAGCATAAGGGTGCTAATCACCACTATGTGTACTGTGTGTATTGGCCAACGTAATAACACACAGAAATAAATCAGGAGGTAAATATTTGAAAGGAAGAGCAGGGGGAACTATGATTGCATTTGCAGAAGCATGATTGTCTTCCTAGAAGATGCAAGACAATAAAATGACACACTGATAAACTCTTTACTACAAAAGTACTTTAATAAATGATTACAACGCAAAACGAAATAGAGTTTCCATATATGGCCATAACCGATGAGACCATACAGTTCCTGATAGAAAAACAAATAAGAAGTAGCTATGAATAAACCTTCAAGTGTTTGTGCCATACTATCTGAAAGCAACAATGACAACATTGGCAATACTAAAAAAGGTTATTGGAAGAAAACAGAAGACCTAAAGAAATAATGAGAAATACCATATTCCTGAATTGGAAAAATACAGTATTTTGAAAATGGTAATTCTTCTCAAATATATTTATACATTCAATGTATTACAGTCAGATTCTATCAAGTGTAACAATCATCTAATCTTATTTTAGAAGGTGAACTAAACATATAATAGCATTTTCCTACATCTCTTTTTGGAAATTATCCCAAAGCAAAACCAACCCAAACAAAACGTAATAACCTAGAGAAATAGAAACATAAACACT
>NW_012102699.1:1885761-1887993 GCF_000951045.1 Mandrillus leucophaeus
GATGCAAAAAATCCTAAGCAAATTATTAGCAAATTGAATCTAGTGATACTTAGAAGGATGATACATCATGACCAAATGTAATTTATTTAGAAAATGTGAAACTGGGTTAGCATTCAAAAGAGAGTGGAATGATGCTTACCAGAGGCTGGGGAAGGAGGGTGGATGGGAAAAAGGGAGATGTTGATTGAAAGGTATAAAGTTTCAGTTAGATAGGAGGAATCAGCTTTTGTCATTTATAGCATGGAATGATGACCATAATAAATAATAATGCATTGTATATTTCAAAATCACTAAAATAATAGATTCTAAATGTTTTCAGCACAAAAAGTATGTGGGGTGATGGATTTGTTAATTAGCCTGATTTAATCACGCCACATTGTAGACATATATAAAACATCACATCGTATATAAAATTATTGTCAGTATATAAAATTATTTGTCAATTAAAACAATTTTTAAAAATCGATGTAACTCACGAGATTAACAGAATAAAGAAAAGAAATCATGGCCATTTTGGTAGATATAGAAGAGCATTTGATTTAAATTCAAAATCTATTTATATTTTAAAACAATTTTAAATGGAAAAAATCTTTAATTTGATAAATCAAAAAGAACAACACCCCAAACCTGCAAATAAACCAAATATCATAACTGATGAGAAATATTACAAGACTTCCCTCTGAGACTGGTAATGAGAGAAAGATACCTACTAAAATTGCTTTTATCAGTGTTGTACTAGAAGCCCTAAGTGGCAAGATAAAAGAAAAGAAATATTAAAGCTATGAGCATTAGAAGGTAAAACATAGAACTCTTACTATTCACAGACGATAAGATTGTGTATGTAGAATTTTTTTTTAAAAAAACTACAGATAAACTATTAGACATTTAGACATAATAAGGGAAATTCAATAGGTCAATTATATTTCTATACACAGTATTTGCAACAAATTTTAAAAGAATCATTAAAGTGTATTGTTTACAATATCATTAAAGCTTCAAATATCTAGCAATAAATTTAATGAAAGTTATCTGAGACCCCTTCCCAGAAATTTATCATACACTCTTAAAAGCTACCAAAGAAAACTCCATACATGAATAAGATTGATGAATGGATTGTTTAAAAATCTACAGGGCAACTATCTAGCAGAAATAGAAAAATGTTAAAGAGTAAACCCTCCCAAAGCATTTGTTTTTGCTTCTGCAGTAAGAACTCAAATATGTGGCCATTATTGCTCCAACTGGCCCAAGAAGGAGAGAATCTTCCTTCTTGCATTACTAGCTCCTGGCATGAGCACATCTAAATGAACCAAGCCCAGATCACATGCCTGTACCCTCGCAGCGGTCAAGGCTAGGAGAATATCTAGCATTTTTACCTTGTTTAGAAGAGGTGGCCTTTGTCTACCAAGCACCATAATGTACGTATAAACCCAGAAAGGGATGCAGAAGGTAGGCACTTGAAGCCATAACATACATATGCTGAAAACATTCGTATTCCTACTAATAATGATGCCTTGATTACTCCGAGAGTACTTACAAGCACAATGAGAAATGTGCAAAAATCAATTAGGAGATTAAATACTAATATATCACAATTAGTTTCCTAGAAAATTCATGAGAAACAACTAAAATGTTTTCACAAAGTATGAATTTAGTTAGCTGGCTGCCACAAATTAAAAAAACTTATGTCTTCATGTATATGGCTCACTAGATGACATAATGGAAGAGAATGTGGCACTTACACTAGCAAGAAATGTGAGGGATCAGTAGAAAATTTAAAAATGTCTCTAAAGGATGGAAAAAGAAGACTTAAATAAGTAGAAAGGCACACAATGTTTTTGAACAAGAGATTCGATATCATAAATATGTCACTTCTCCCTAAATTAATCTACACTTTTTTTTCTTTTGAGACAGAGTCTTGCTCTGTCACACAGGCTGGGATGCAGTGGCATGATTTTGGCTTACTGCAACCTCCACCTCCTGGGTTCAAGCAATTCTCCTTCCTCAGCCTCCTGAGTAGCTAGGATTACAGGCACACACCATCATACCCGGCTAATTTTTGTGTGTTTTATAGAGACGGGGTGTTACGATTTTGGCCAGGCTGGTCTTGAACTCCTGACCTCAAATGATCCACTTGCCTCAGCCTCCCAAAGTGCTGGGATTCCAGGTGTGAGCCACCACGCCCAGCCTAATCTATACATTTGACATGATCCCCTCCCTCCAAAATTACCAGTA
>NW_012102699.1:1888048-1894942 GCF_000951045.1 Mandrillus leucophaeus
CTCCACCTCCCGGGTTCAAGCAATTCTCCTGCCTCAGCCTCCTGAGTAGCTAGGATTACAGGCACACACCATCATACCCGGCTAATTTTTGTGTGTTTTATAGAGACGGGGTGTTACCATTTTGGCCAGGCTGGTCTTGAACTCCTGACCTCAAATGATCCACTTGCCTCAGCCTCCCAAAGTGCTGGTATTCCAGGTGTGAGCCACCATGCCCAGCCTAATCTATACATTTGACATGATCCCCTCCCTCCAGAATTACCAGTAGGATTCTTATTGGAACTTGACAATCTAATCCTAACTAACATATGGAAACACAAACAGGCAAGAATGACTAGCAAAATTTTTTTAAAAAAGAGTAATGGGAGGTTATTTGTCTTAGGCCTTAAAACATAAAATCATCAAAAGGGTAAGATATGGTATTTACATACTTACAGTAACTTGAAATATGAAAAAGATGACCTTTCACATCATTGAGGAGTGATATATTTGCTCTTTTGATTGGCAGAAACTAAAGATTACTAATATCCAATGGTGGAAAAGATGCAGAGAAATGCCTAAGTGTGTAAAAGGGCATGATCTTTGTGGAGGCATTTTCTTAGCCTCCGTTTTAGGAATATGTTTATGCCTTAACCCAACAACTCCATTTTTAGGTATTCATGCTAAAGAAACACTTGCACCTGTGCACAAAAGGGCCTTGGAGAATTGTTTTAGTTGGATGAAAAATATATTATAATCTAAGCATTCTTATCAATAAAGGATTATATATCTATATTGTGGAATACATTGCAACAGGTAAAATAAATATGGTTTAAAAATAAGAAAGATCATATGAGTAAAATGTGGCATTTCAAGGACATATTTTAAAGTTGAAAAAAGAATTATAGCATAATACACATAGTGTGATTCCACTGATGTCAAAAGGGTCTGGCTTACACACATATGAGTTGGATTGTGTTGTTATCTCAAGTTTATCAGTTTACCAATGAGGAAACTGAAGCACAGAAAGGAAAAATGAGTGTTTGGAAGACTATCTGGGAAAAGAGCATTTCAGGCAGTGAAAACAACCAGTGCCGATGCCCTGGAGTAGAAGCAAACTATGCTGATTTGAGGAAAAGTAAGGAGATCACTATGGCTGGAGTAAGGTGAGTGAAGGTGGTTAGTGAGAGATCGGAACAGAGAAGTGGCCAGATCCTGTCTTTGGCTTTTGTTTGAGGGAAGTGGGAGCCGCTGGAAAGTTTTGAGCATGAAGGTGGCATTATTTGACTTCCTATTTAAAATAATTTGCTGCCATGTTGAAAATTGGTTGTAAAGAGGTAAGGGTGGAAATAGGAAGACTAGTTAGAAGTGTACTGTGATAATCTCGAGGACAGATAACAGTGGCTTGGACCAGCGCCAGTAGAAGTATTGAGAAGCAGTCAGATTCTGGATATATTTTGAGGATAGAGTTAACAGAAATTTAGGATAAATTGAATGAGTAAGAGAAAGAGAGAAGACACAAGATTTTTGGTCTGAGCAGCTAGATGGAGGAGATTTTCATTCATTGAGATGAGGAAGGTCAGGACTTTGCTTTTTGACATGTTCAGTTTCAGATTTCTGTGAGACATTCAAGTGGATGTCTGAAGCAGGTGAGTGGATATAAGAGTCTGGAGTTCCAGGGAGAGGTCTAGGGTGAAGATGTAAACTTGGGAATCCTTGAGGTATAGATGTTACTCAAAGTTGTGAATGCTGGGTGAGGTCAACAAGGGAGTGAGTGTTGACAGAGAGGGCAACAGGTGCAAAACTGAGTCCTGTGTCTCCAAGAGGGAGAAAAAGAGGACTCAGCAGAGGAGACTGAGAAGCAACCAGGAGGTGGGAGGGAATCAGTGGTGTGTGGTAACCTGGAAGTCAAGTGAAAAATGTACGTCAAGGAGAAGGTAGTGTTCAACGGCGTCAAATCCTGTCCTTGGGTCAGTAAGATGAGGATTGAGAATCACGCTTAGATTTGGCAGTGCTATAGGCATTGTTGACCTTGAGAAGAGCAATGTTGGTGGTGATGTGGGAGGAAGCCTCACTGGATAGAGAATGGGAGGGGAGGAATTAGAGATAACAAATATAGCCTGTTTTTCTGGGCATTGTTCCGTTTTGAAGGAAAGCAGATATATGAGGCAGTTTCTGGAAGTGGGAGGAGTAAAATTGTTTAGTTGTTGATGACGATGTGGTTGTTATCGTTGTCATTTTTAGAGATTGACTAAACAATAGCCTGTCTGTATGCTGAAGAGAATGACCCAGTAGCAATGGGAGAATTGGTAATGTAGGAGAGAACAAAGAAATGCTATTCCTGATACCCTTGAGAATGCATGTGTGTACAAGGGAAACTGGCGTTAACTAGAAAAGTGGACTGTCGTCCATCTAAAGTAATGATGAGGAAGGCAGAGTATATGTACGGATGCTGGTAAGTGTATGCATTTGTGATGGGTGGAAATTCTCTGCTGATTGCTGCCATATTCTTAGGGGATTTGGAAGCAACATCTTGAGCTGTGAGCAGAGGGATCCAGGAGGTATTAGAGGTTTGAGGCTAAAGGAAAATGGTGAATTAGAATGAGAAGGTGAAGGGACTAGGGAAATAAAATACGACTTGTGATAAAGTCAGAGAATAAGCATCTATTATAGAGAGCAGGCCTGAACCAAAATAGAGTTTCCTTTTTTCTGGACAAACAAAACTTATGGATCCTTGAGTCCCTTTCTTCTGTTTTTATGAAAACAACCACTAAAAAACAAACTGCAGTTCTAAGTTGGAAGACGGGACCACTTAGAGAAGCCAAGGCACTTTACATTTTCTGTCCTAGTGCTTGGGAAGCACAAAACATTGCACACAACATCACTCCTCAGACAGGAATGTCCAGAGATCTTAGAGGAAGAAAATTTATGGCTTGTTGACCAATCTTGAGCCACACCCCTGTGATCACAAAGTCACTGCTGCACATGGGTAATGACAGAATATTCCCCATCATTCAAACTAATGTTGCAGGAAGGAGTCATGGGCAGGGAACAATGGGATGAAGTGCTGTTGCTATACACTCTGTTCCTGCCTGAAGCAGCGTGATGAACTGAATTACTTTAAGTAATTAAATAAGAGTGAGATGTTTCCAGAGCTATCCAGACACAGCCAGTCCCTCAAGGTCTTTGGTAGCTTAATGTCCAGCTTCATGATCTCTGTGACCTGATTTTCTCCAACAATCTTATTAGCATATCCTTGATAATAAACAATGACTAAGAACAATAATTTATTTTGGTTTGTTCAAGATTTGAGTAGAGGTGTGGTGAGAAGCTAAAACTGGAAGTACTTTGAGAGTGGTTAGGAGTTTTCAACAAACTGAAGTTAAGTCAGCAATTTCAAAGAAAGCTCAATTCCCTTGGATAGCACAGTTAACACCACTTTTACACCAGTAAATAGTCAGGCAAGTTTGTCATATAAGTAGTCACTGTTTGAATGTTCTCAACTATTCTAATTGTTCTTGTTAACTGACAGCTTCTTTGTTTCCCCCGCCACCTAACTTATTGATTTGATCTCTTTTCCTTTTTTAGGGAGTTACATTATCTTGGGTCTTTTGGGAAGCAAATGTCTTGATGGTGTTATACATGCAGGAGATTTATGGGGGGAAATGCCTGCCAGAGAAAAAATATGAAGGAGCTGAAGTTGCTTGGAAGGGCTGTCAGACCAGAATGTCAGCCTGACTGCTGTGGAAGCGAGAGAAAAGGAAAAATCTTAAGACCATAGCATAGTTCTAAGAAAGTTTTGGTAAGGCTGATGTGGAGTCTAGAAGCCCAGATGGCTCATCAGAGGAATCCCACCTCTCCCGGGATTTTAGTGTTCCTGCCATGTTCAATGACTGGTGAGGAGCAGCCAGCGGGGAAAGTGGCCTTGGTTCTCATACAGTGATGAACTTCAGAGTGGTCAGTAGCTGGGGCTGTCAGTTAATTACACTGCTCTATTCATCTGTGTGGTCTTCTGATATGGTTTAGCTGTGTCCCCACCCAAATCTCATCTTGAATTGTAGTTCCTGTAATCCCCACATGTTGTGGGAGGGACCTGGTGGGAGGTAATTGAATCATGGGGGTTGTTACCCTGATGCTGTTCTCTTGATAGGTGAGTGAATTCTCCTGAGATTTGATGGTTTTATAAGGGGCTTTTCCCCGTTTTGATCAGCACTTCTCCTTGCTGCCACCACATAAAGATAGACATGTTTGCTTCCCCTTCAGCCATGAGTGTAAGTTTCCTGAGGCCTCCCTAGCCATGCTGAACTGTGTGTCAATTAAATCTCTTTCCTTTATAAATTACCCAGTCTCAGGTATGTCTTTATTAGCAGTGTGAGAATGAACTAATACAGCTCCCATAACAAAATACCACAGACTGAATAGCCTTTTAAACAACAGAAATTTATTTCTCATAGTTCTGGAGGCTGGGAAGTCCAGAATCAAAGTACTAGCAAAGCAGGTTTCATTCTGAGGCCTCTCTCTTGGCTTTTAGATGGCCGCCGTCTCTCCGTGTGCTCACCTGACTTCTTTATGCATAGGTGAAGAGAGAGCTCCCTGGCGTCTCTTCTTATAAGGACACAAATTCTATTAGATCAGGGCCCATCCTTATGACTTCATTGACTCTTAATTATATTCCTAGAGAGCCCATATCCAAATACAATCATACTGGAGTTAGGGTTTCAACATGTGAATTTTGGGGGCCACAAGCATTCAGTTTATAACTAACCATAGTCAGAGATTTGAGACATTCATCTTTAAAAAATGCTTTATTGCAGTATATAGCACAAAAAATTGTATAGATTTTATGTTTATAGCTCTTTAATTTCCTAATTCTGAGAACTTTATTCAAGTATAATTTATATACAGTAGAATGCACAAATTTTAGGTGACAGATCAAGGTTTTTAACAGTGTATATGCCTATGTAGCCATTACCATGTCAAGATGTAGAATATGCCCATCACTACAGAATATGTCCATCACTACAGAAAGTCTCTGATTTTACTGGGGCACTAGGTGGGTTTCCTTGACTATAGTGAGTGCTACAGAGAAAAGCAGAGAAGAAAAGGTGACAGGGAGTTCGGGCATGGCATTGGGGTGTGTGAGGTTGTCAATTTTAAGGAGAGTAATCAGTTGAGGCCTCTCTAATAGGGTGCTTTTACCACCTGAAGGGGGTCTTGTAACAATTACAGTTACATGTAGCAGTGCTGGTATACTGAGTATAGCTGATTTTCAGTCATAATGAGTTTGGAAAACTGCACATTTCCTCTGTTTGACACTGATGAGTATGTGAAAGTCCCAAGCAACTTATAGTAAACAATCTTATGCTTTTTTTTTTTAACATTGTCATGAGACAACTAAAGCTTCCTAAAGAAGGGATAACAGTTCTTACGGGAAACTTTGCTGGCTTCTGCATTAATATTTAATGGATGGAAAAGTGCATTTGTAGGCTCTATTGAGCTTCTGAGAAACAGATTCATTTATTCATTCAAACTTTCATTTCATGTATTTATTCAGTAAAAATTTGTTGAGCACCTTCTATGTCCTGTGTTTTGAACTAGGCAATGAGAAAGACAAAAATGAATAGAAAACTCTAGGATCTCACAGTCAAGAGTGAGGAGGCAAAACTGCAAATGAATTGTTTCTCTTATGAGTGAAACAACTAAAAAATGGTGGTCATCTAGAGGAGACAGGAAGAAGGTGGCAGCTGAGCAGGGTACAGGCGTTAACTGAGAAGAACTAATTTAGTTAACATTCAGTAGCAAATATTTGCTAAAATGGTCTAGCCACTTGACTTAGTACCAGGCCTATAGAAGTAAACACAGTATTTGGACAAAAAGGAAAAAAAAAAAAGAGTCAGCCCTTTTTCTTTAAAATTTTGTTTTTAGAGATGGGGTCTCACTATGTCATCCAGGCCGGTCTTGAACTTGTGGGCTCAAGCAACTCTCTCACCTTGGCCTCCCAAAGTGCTGGAATTACAGGCACAAGACACCATGCCCAGCCATGTCAGCCCTTTTGCTGACGGTATTAATTGACAAATTCCTAGGAAACAGGTAAATTAGAGTCAGCTCTAGCCTAGAATAAGTATCTATGAGATTTAAGATGAAAGGGCCTGGGTGGGATGTGGTGCTGAGGACTTCTGAGCTCTACACAAGGAGGAGCCTCATTCTCAGGGAATGCCCATGTCTCAGGTTCTGCCAGGACTGTGAGGTACATGTGTGCAGACACCAGTGAGCTGCTGGGGCACAGGTAGGAGTGGAAAGAAGATTGTCGGAAGCACAGTCCACCCTGAAGATTCAGAGGAGCTAAACAAGAGTGAAAGATAATAACTATGAAGTTTGGGGGTCCAGAAATAGGCTGTAATCATAGCAAGGCCCCTCAGTGGGGAGCGGAACAAGGAATCTATGTGGAAATCAAACCCATCAGGCTCCCCACCCACATGGGGTGGAGGAGTAGGGAGGGGACTGGCAAGTGGCATGGCAGCCCTTTCCTCTCCCAGGGGTTGATTCAAGGCCTGTTTATAATTAGACCTGGAGAGACTGATTTTTCTCATGGGAAGGTTGCCCTTCACATCCTATCAGACTAGGCTGCTTTAGGTGCCGGGTAAAGTCAGCTGAGCTAGGGAGCGGGATCCACCTGGGCAGGCAAGCTCAGCAGGAGCTAACCATCACTGTGAAATATGAGGAGCACTTGAATGGAGCCATGCACAGTCTTCCTGGGGCTCAATGGAGGAAGAAATCATTCCCTAAGGGAACTGCCCAAGGACTCACAAGAAACGCACTTTTCCCTCTTATGGATTATTTTCTTTACAAATGCTTCACAAATATTTTTAATAAAGGTTAAAAAAATCAAATACTACCAAAGGCATTATAACCCCCAAT
>NW_012102699.1:1895862-1898196 GCF_000951045.1 Mandrillus leucophaeus
CACCCACCACCACACCTGGCTAATTTTTGTATTTTTAGTAGAGACGGGATCTCACCATGTTGGTCAGGCTGGTCTCAAACTCCTGAGCTCAGGTGATCTGTCTGCCTCAGCCTCCCAAAGTGCTGAGATTACAGACCTGAGCCATCTTATCTTTCTTTCTTCTATTTTTTTTTTTTTTTTTTTTAAGAGACAGAGTCTCACTCTCTCACTGAGGCTGGAGTGCACTGACACAATCATAGCTCACTGCAACCTTGCATTTCTTGGCTCAAGTGATCTTCCTGCATCAGCCTCCCGAGTAGCTGGGACAACATACACATGCCACCACACCCAGCTAATTAAAAAAATATTTTTTGTAGAGGCAGAGTCTTGCCGTGTTGCCTAGGCTGGTCCTGAACTTCTGGCCTCAAGCAATCCTCCCACCTCAGCCCACCAAACTGCTGGGATTATAGGTGTGAGCCACCATGCCTGGCTATTTTGCATTTGATTAATCACAAATGGGTTTAATTATTTCTTCTTACATTTCTTAACTTTTTTGTGCTTAATTTTATGTATCTTGCTTGTTATATTTTTTACCCGGTTATATTTCCTGTCTTTTTTTGGATTTATAGGAGTTACTTGTTTTCTATGTATGTCTCTTTTTGGTTTTAGATATTGAAAACATCTCTCAATCCATCAGTTTGTTTGTTTTGTTTTGTTTTGAGTCAAGATCTTGCTGTTTCCCAGACTATATAGTGCAGTGGTGTGATAATAGCTCACTGCAACCTTGAACATCCTTCCGCCTCAGCCTCCCAATTAGCTAGGAAGACAGGTACATGCCACCATGCTTGGCTAATTTTTAAATTTTTATAGAGGCGAGACCTTGCTATGTTGCCCAGGATGGCCTTGAACTCCTGGCCTCAAGCAATCCTCCTGCCTCGGCCTCTCAAAATGCTGGGATTACAGGTGTGAGGCACTGAGCCTGACCCCCATCAGTGTTTTTGAACTTTGCCCATAGTGTTCTTCAGGGAAATGAAGTTCTTAACTTTGAAGTAATCAAATTAATCGTTTTAATTGTAGTTATGTTTGCATAACTCTGTGAATATACTATAAACCATTGAATTGTACACTTTAAATGAATGAATATGTGGCATATAAATTATATCTCACTAAAGCTATTATTATTATTTTTAAAGATATTGGCCAGATTGCCCTCCAAAACTAAAAGGCCATACCTTGGCCAAAGTCCTGGCCAATCCTAATAGATCAGAAAAGAATGAATGTATGAATTAGAAAAAAGGAATAAAACTCTTATAATTTATAGGTAATGTTATCTTCTACATCAAAAAATCTAAAATAAACAGCAAACTATTAGAGTTTCTGGATCTAAGATCAACTTACAAAAACTGTATAACAATGATCAGCTAGAAAACATAATTTAAAAATTCAGGCCAGGTGCGGTGGCTCATGCCTGTAATCCCAGCACTTTGGGAGGCCAAGGCAGGCGGATCATGAGGTCAGGAGTTAGAGACCAGCCTGGCCAATATGGCGAAACTCTGCCTCTACTAAAAAATACAAAAATTAACTGGGTATGGTGGCGTGCGCCTGTAGTCCCAGCTCCTCAGGAGGCTGAGGGAGGCAAATCGCTTGAACTGGGGAGGCAGAGGTTCCTGGAGCCGAGATTGTGCCACTGCACTGCAGCCTGGGTGACAGAGTGAGACTTTGTCTCAAAAAAAAAAAAAAAATTCATAGTAGCAACAAAATTAGTAAAATATCTAAGAATTGATAAATATTTATAATACCTCTGTGAGGAAAAAGGTAAAACTTTACTAAAAGACATAGAACAAACTTGAATAAATGTGGTTTTCCACACTCTTGGTTGTGATGACTTCATATTATGAAGCTGTGATTACTCCCCAAATTAATACACGAATGTAATGAACTTCCAGTCAAATTTCCAGGTGGATTTTTCTTAAAATAATTTTTTTTCTTAAAGTGTATATTTTTGTCTTGTAGCCGGTCTTAAGAAAGATATGTTTAAAATTCCCTATTGAGTATTTAACATGCATTTTTGGTCTGTAACTCTTTCCTAGTTAAGGACGTTTCCTGTTTGCCAAAATGTTTTAAAATAGTAAATTTACATTTATGTTTTAAAAATATACTTTCAGCTGGGCACAGTGGCTTATGCCTGTAATCCCACCACTTTGGGAGGCCAAGGCGGGCGGATTGCTTGAGTCCAGGAGTTCCAGACAAGCCTGAGCAACATGGCGAAACCAGTCTCTACAAAAAATACAAAAATTAGCCAGGTGTGGTGGTGCACACATGTAGTTCCAGCTTCTTGGGAGGCTGAGGTGGGAG
>NW_012102699.1:1898476-1904335 GCF_000951045.1 Mandrillus leucophaeus
AGCTTCAGCCCAGCATGTCTTTTCTTGACTTGCAGAGGTGAGTCCCAGGCAACAACAGAACTTTAGTTTTGCTCAGTCTCTGTTTATGTAGATTATCTTCCTTCTATTACTTTTGGGTTTTGTTTTTAACTTTTTGGTTTGTTTACAGATGAAAAGTTATTCCCCACTGGCGGCAGCAATGATTGGGAATTTGGTTTCACGCTCTGACCGTCCCGTGACCTGTATAGATGGATTAACAGATTACAGAGATCTGTTTTCCACTGGGTGACAGATAGGAGATAATGTGGATTGCTAGTCATTTGTTTTTATGCCATCATGCCTATTTTGAACTCAAATCAAGTGAAAATTTTGTAGTCATCAAAGAGGAGTTTAGCTCATTGAGATACAGTGAAGGCCAATTATATCCCTGCCAAACAAAAATAATTTCCAGGGAAACTACCTTGATTCTTCATTCTCAGTGCACATGTATTAAGTATGTGACTCAGCCCAGCCAAAAGAAGTATATTCCATCCCTGTGACTGTTTTAGTGAGGGGACATGTGGCCCACCTGGAGCCAGCCAGAAACAATACGATGTTTGCAGGGACTCTTGTGAAAAAGGCAGTGCATTTTCAGCCGCATTTGCATCTAAGAAAATCTCACTTTCAGCTTGCTGGCAGATATGTTGCCACTCTTGAAGTCTGCTGATGAAGAAATACAACAGAATAGAGCCAAGTCAGAGTGAAACTGAACCCCGAGAACATCATTTGAGCCTCTTCAACAACCTTGAGTCCCGAATGCAGCCCTCATCCCAGATTTGTCATTCACAAGATCAATACTTATTTTCACTTTTGTTGTTTAAAGTGGTTGAATTGGCCCAGGCCCGGGGGCTGACGCCTGTAATCCCAACACTTTGGGAGGCTAGGGTGTGTGGATCACGAGGTCAAGAGATCAAGACCATCTTGGCCAACATGGCGAAACCCTGTCTCTACTAAGAATACAAAAATTAGCCAGGCATGGTGGCGCACACCTGTAGTCCCAGCTACTCGGGAGGCTGAGGCAGGAGAATCGCTTGAACCCCGAGAGGTGGAGGTTGCAGTGAGCTGAGATCACGCTACTGCACTCCATCCTGGTAACAGACTGAGACTTTGTAAAACAAAACAAAACAAAACAAAACAAAACAAACAAAACAATTTAATTTTTCACTTCCACTCAAATAAAAAAAAAAAAAAACGCCACCACTGACGCCTCCTACGATACCAACCAAAAAAAAAGATGACCACCCCGCAACAACGCTGCCTCCTCTGCTGAAAAAAAAAAAAAAACACCAACTACCACAAAAAAGAGTAAAAAATAAAAAATAAAATAAAAAAAAAAAAAGAAAAAAGTTGAAAAAGCCGAAGGAAAAAAAGCAACAAAAAAAATTTCAAAAACCAAATCCAACAAGCCCCAAAACTATTTACTAGGATGAGAATACACCTCATACCAGGCACTACTGTAGTAGTAAACTTTCTTTAGCAAAATATATGCCTCAGTAAAATACTTGGGAAGGATCTTCTGCTCTTTGGTCCATTATTGTTGCTACTGGGAGCTCATAGTGCAAGCCATTTGGTCCCCTGAAAGATAACTGTACAGTCTCTGTACTGAATGTGGGCACCAGCTATGTGTACATAGCCCTCAAAACTATGATGATTATTGTTTTGTCCTCCAGCAGCTACTCCAGCATACGCATCAGAGTCCTGCTGTGTCCTTAGGCACTTCCATGCAGGACACTGATGCTTTTTAAGCCTATCTCCTCCACATTCCTTTTTTCAAGTCCCTGGAGCCCCCAATAACCTTGGGCAACTTCTCCTCTTTCAACCCACAGCAATTTCAGCCCCTATCTCCTGTGTTTCGGGATCACTTAGCTAAATTCTCCTCCCATATGAGAGCCCGGATAGGGATGTATAACAGGCATCTAGCCACTCATGCATTTTCATTGTCCTCACATTAGGCGTGGAGTGTAGGGCGTGGCATTCTATAACTCCAGAAATTCCTATTCCTGTTGAGTTAAAAGACACCAGCACCTCCCGAAACAAACTTTGTACAGGGTACGTGATGGTCTCTCAGTTCCTGCCACACTGTGAACTCTGATTATGAACATCAGGCATTTGAAAGTGTTTCTAGTCAATATGTTCTTGTCTCCCCAACCATTATTTAGTCCATGAGCTTTTCTGTTTGTTTGGGCTCTCCTGTTTTCCCATATGGGCAAGATTGGGCAAGGAGAGGAGAAACAGTGTTGGAAGCAGAGCAAGACTGGGTGGTCTGTTGTGGACACTTCTCCCTCTTCATTTGGGACAGGTATCATACTAGGGCCCATGAGTATGAAAATCCAGTTTGACTGCTTCACTCCCTATGTGTTTATGGAGATATGCAAAGATATGAGTTCCAGGAATACTTTCTAGGTGACCCAAGGCTAGTCCCTGAGCTCATTCAAGCTACGAACTCCCCTTTTGTGATAAATCATTGAGCCTCAGATACATGAAAAAGATCACTGGCAGGGCATCTCATCCCTTTTCTCTAAGCCTTTTTTACCTAATGGGTGACTGAGTCTCTCTGAACTTCAGGTTGGTGTAATCAAATACAATGTTGGATGTGCAGTATTATTAAACAGATTATTAAAAGCAGAAATGAATTTTCCAGGGCTTTAGGCTTGCCCTCTAAGCTTACCTTACTGTATAGGAGCCAAAGTTTGCTTTTCTGGGACGGTGATCAAGGGCCTAGAATGGAGCCAGGATGAGCCACAGTCCCCTTAACTTCTCCACCCCTCTAGGTGTAGAGAGCAGCATTTGTACATCAGATGGCTTCAGTGGCTTCTTTCATTACACATTCATGTGGATTCCACCTTTGCCTTGTTCATTAGTGGCATCAGCCCCTTCATAATCTTCTTTGTGAGTGGTCAGCTCACTTAGCCCTTCAACAGCTTTGTTCCAGATGACATGGATATGGATAAGAATGAGGAACTATTGGTGCCTTTGGCCATGCTTCCTCAATGAGCTAAGTGGAGATTCACAGCAAGTACCAGGACCTCTGTTTTCTTGGCAGAAGGGTCAGGACTGACCTGTGGTTCACATGGTGCTGGTGTCTCTGGAGGAAATCTATCATGGCTCCTCCAAGTGCATGAAGATCATAAAGTGGTGACCCAACCCTGATGGGAAAACTGTTGGGATCGAGAGGATATTGTCATCCCGCATGGCTTCCCTTAGCAGGGCATTGCCTTGTCTGACAACACCTATGCAGATATCACTTTGAGTTCAAAGGTAAACCCATTCACACTTTTGTTGGAATGGAACCCAAGTGTTCCATGTTAACCTGATCAGGCAAAAAGTCCCAGGGCTTGGATTGGGTTGTGTGTGTTTGGGATCCATGATTAAGTACGATGGGAACATTCCTGTTCCTTTCCATCTGCCTTATTCATTCTCCTTTTCATCCCTTTTCCTTTTTTTCCCACTCAAGCACCTATCAAGCTTTCTCTCACTCTCTCCCATTTTTCTCCAGGTCTGTGTGGCTGCACCATGAGTACTTCCACCATGGAAGGGCAGGTGATCCCTTTGTCTTGCATGAAATCATCAAGAAGGTACCATGGAATGACTCTGTGAGGAGCATTCCCCTGAGAAGATTCCCACCTGGTAGGGAAACCTCATGGCCCAGTTCAAAATTTGCTCCCAGACAAATTAATGCTACAAACATCATGTGAGAACATAGCAAGAAGGTGGCCATCTGTAAGCTAGAAAGAGAGCCCTCAACAGGAAGCGACCATGCTGGCACTCTGATCTCAAACTTCCAGTCTTCACAGCTGTGAGAAAATACATTCCTGTTGTTTAAGCTACCCAGTCTATGGCCTTTTTGTGGTTCCCAGAGCAGAATAAGACAAGACAATTTTTATATTCTTGGCTTTGAATCCAGTTCTCACCTTGAAGCTGGAGAGTGATCAGAGTGCCACTTGGAGATCTATAAAGATGTCTTGTTCAAGCTTGAAAATGGAATGTCCTGCTTTTCCTCTTAGTTCTGGTAAGACCTTTACCCCACCTCCAACCCCACACTCCAGAATCCTTCTGTTGGGGAAGCAAAAGATGAGAAAGGGGACTCTTCACCTTCCCCACCTCACGTAGGTCTAGTGACCAGCAGGAGGTAGTTGAGGTTCCTACACATACATTCACCCACCTGCACCACCCACTGAGAATTTTGCAGGATTACTTGGGTTGATATAGAAAGGAAGGTAGGTCACTGATGAATACCTTCATTTGGGGGAAAGGGATGAACAAGGCCCAGAGCCGCTTCCCTTGCAGCTCTACATCAATACACCCACAGTGCTGGAACTTCTATATTCCCACTGTTCTAGAGTATGCACAAGGGTAGAGAAAGGGCAGGGTGGACTACTGTCCTTTTACATTAATACTAAGTCAAGAGGTGGGAAGCAGTCCCCAAATCCCCAGACTTCATCGATAAAGAATCAGGATCTTGGGGAACGACACCTACCATTCTCCAATAGGAGATTCAGGTCAGAGACTGCTCCCCAGCTTCTGAACTCAGACTCAAGTACTCCCAAACTTCCAGTGTCTGCAGTTGTGATATGTGAAGCTACTTGGCTCTTGCCCTTCCTGAAAGCTTAATGGGGGCATTTGGCCCTGTGAAGGCCTCCACAGTTGCATAAAGAGTGAGATGTGAGAATGGGGTCAGGGATGGCTGAGGTAGTTTCTGCGAGTGGGTCATTACCGGATTTTTTCATTTTGAAAAGTTCCTGAATATTTGTATAGAAGGTTTTCTTACTTTTTCCCCATTGACAACTTTATGAAATTATGTATTTCAAAAAATAGGTCACCTTAGCAGATTGAAGTAAAGGATCCTGGAAGGTGGTGGGAACACATAGCCCCTCTCACTTCCCTCCGTCTGCCTGGCCACAGCAAGCACTCAGCTAAGCTGGTTCCTTCCTTCCCACAGCCCAAGTTCCTGGGATATATCAATCCGCAACCCACATTATCACACAGAGAACCCCACTTTCCTATTTGAAGAGACAGTGGTAATTTAGAAAGGTAAATGTCATTGATTACAAAAGGTGGAGATCACCCTCTTCAGAGGTTGTGTTTGTGTGAGAATTAAAGTTGCTGAAACTAGATAGAAATATTTATTTGAGCAAAAGTTTCTTCAGTGGAGGGACTGGAAGAGGTCTTTCTGGTGGACAATGAAACGTACAGCCCCAAAGATGAAGACGAGGTCCTGAGCTTCCTGCCACCCTTGGTGTGTCCTGGTGGCTCCTGGATGGGAACACAGGCTTCCTGGTGGCTTCTGGGCAGGTGGGCACCTCAGCACAGTTGTTGATCTTGGGATTTCAGGATTTTCCTGGCATATCTGTCTCTTTCTTTTATCTTCCTATTTTTATCTAGAAAATTCACCACTTGATGTTTAAAACAAAGTACACACATTACTTTAGTAAAAAAATAAATTAAAATTAATGTAAAACATAAACAAACAAACAAAACTCCCACAAGCATTTATCATAGGTTTTATTGTAAAAATCATCAAGTAAACCTAAATAGGGATTTGTTTATTTATTTTAGAGTCAGAGTCTTGCTATGTTGACCAGACTGTTCTCTAACTACTGGGCTCAAACTATCCTCCCACCTCCACCTCCCAGAATGTTGGGATTACGGATATCAGCTACTGCACCCAGCCTATAATCCAGTTCTAAAAATGAATTTTGCCAGGCACAGTGGCTCATGTCTTGTAATCCCAGCACTTTGCGAGGCCAAGGTGGGTGGATCACCTGAGGTCAGGAGTTTGAGACCAGCCTGGCCAATATGGCGAAACCCTGTCTCTACTAAAAATACAAAAATTAGCCAGGT
>NW_012102699.1:1904385-1906871 GCF_000951045.1 Mandrillus leucophaeus
TCGCATTTTCCTCTCTATTCCCATGTCTCCAGTTTCTTTCTGCCTTGCTCTTAAGACTCCTGGCATTAGATTAAAGGCCCACCCCAAATCTAGGAGAATCTCATCTCCAGATTTTTACGTCTGCAAAGAAGCAAAGAATTATATCTGCAAAGATCTTTTTCAAAATAGGTTTACATTCACAGGTTCCAAAAGTTAGGACATGGACATATCTTTTTTTTTTTTTTTTTTTCCCAAGGGCCAGGGGCACTATTCAATCCACTGTAGCATGGGAAGCCCTGATAAAAAGGGACTCAGGACAAGTAAGTACTCAATAGAAGGGATGGTAAAAAGAGAGATTTGAAAGGTAGGATGAGAACACTAGGCTGGAAATGGGGAATGGGTTGGAGATAGAAGGAGAAATTCTTTCTTTCTTTTTTTGTTTTTTTGTTTTTGTTTTTAAGACAGGGTCTCACTCTGTCACCCAGGCTGGAATGCAATGGTGTGATCTCGGCTCACTGCAACCTCTGCCTCCTGGATTCAAGCAATCCTCAGCCTCCCAAGTAGCTGGGATTACAGGCGTGTGCCACCATGCCCAGCTCATTTTTTTGTATTTTTAGAAGAGATGGGGTTTCACCATCTTGTCTGATTTCAAACTCCTGACCTCAAAGTGATCTGCCTGCTTTGGCCTCCCCAAGTGCTGGGATTATAGGCATGAGCCACCACACCTGGACTGGAGAAATTATTTCCATTTTACTGATGAGCATTCTAAAAGGGAAATTGATAATGCTTGAAGAACTTTGCGTGTGGGCTCTCCATGCAAGGGATTCTTTGGCCTGAGAAATCACTGGCGCTCATGCTGTTGGTGCCATAAGAGAATCTAGAAATGTGACTAGGACAGAACCATTTTGTGCGTGTTTTTTTCTGGCTCTTTATTCACTTGTCTATTCATCCATCCATTCAGTAAACATTTACTGAGCACCTTCTTTGTTCCTGGAACATAGAAGGCTACCTCCTTCTCAGGTGCGTTGTTGGGATGTACTGTCCCTGTTTGCATCCAGCACTGGGCCGGCAGTTTGGTGGAGTTGCATGTGGTCAAGTCAGTCACTAAGATTACAATCAAGTAGAGTCAAAACTGCCTTAGAAAACTTCTGAAAACATCTATAAACTACACCAAAATGGGTTTCTCTAATCTGAATAAGGGCTTCAGACACAATAAACAATCGCAGGATGGAGATGACTGAGGAACACGATGAAGCACGTCCTAGGATGATAATAGGTTTTCTCTTCTAACATTATTCAAATTTTTATTTTCTTCCCTTTGCCACACTTACAGAATTAAAGTTGTGAAAATTATATCCGTACTTCACATGATTCTGGTCTACTGCCGCACAAGGCTCTGGTGGAGATGTAGCAACTGGAATCTTTCAAAACTGTGCGAGCCAGAGGCAGCCATAGGGATCTTACGGTAGCTTGTTTATTCAGAAGTCACTGTTGTGTGGTTGAAAGAGACATGGGCTACTTCTCTCTGCTTGAAACAGAAAATTCCATGAGAAACTCACACAACCTACAAGAGGCTGGGTTGCTTTGTGGTTCATCTCAATGATGTCCTCACAAAGGAAACTCCAGTCAGGTAACCCTCAAAGCATTGAAAACAATGTAATCTTTACTGAAATCTCATGAAGCTGCACCGAAGAAGAAACCCATACATAGTATATTTTCTTAAAATTCTGTCTCACATTTCTTTTTTAATATTTCACACATCACAGATGGCAGTTAACTAAAATTCCCACTTTTCATCCCTTAACATTTTGCAAATCCTCCCAAAATCATTTGCACTCTGCCTCTTCTTTCTCCCCGTCCTCCTGCTGTTGGTGCCATAAGAGAATCTGGGAATTCTCAATTTTATGCCCTTTTACATGTAAATCAATCTAGATGGCTGTAGTACTTTTTCGTTTTCTTGACCACTTTTTCCTCTTATGAGGTCCATAAAGCGCAAAGCAAATCTACGCCGAAAACTCTGGAATTAACCAGGGTTTGAATTGAGCAGTTTGATTTTGCTACTTAGTAGCAATGTGATTTTGGATAAATTTCCTAAACTCTCTGATTCTCTCTCTTTTTTTCTAATTTGTAAAATAAAACCGATAATACCAAATTGGTAGAGATGGTTTGAGCATTAACTGAAAGAATGTATTTTCAGATTCCTATCACAATGCTGGCCATATTAGGTGGTTTTAAAAAAATGCTAGTCTTGGCCGGGCACGGTGGCTCACGGCTGTAATCCTAGCACTTTGGGAGGCTGAGGCAGGCGGATCACGAGGTCAGGAGATCAAGACCATCCTGGCTAACATAGTGAAACCCCGTCTCTACTAAAAATGCAAAAAATTAGCTGGGTGTGGCGGCAGGCGCCTGTAGTCCCAGCTACTTGGGAAGCTGAGGCAGGAGAATGGCGTGAACCCGGGAGGCGGAGCTTGCAGTGAGCCAAGACTGTGCCACAGCACTCCAGCCTG
>NW_012102699.1:1906921-1909067 GCF_000951045.1 Mandrillus leucophaeus
ATAAATAAGACCATCTAAGTAAATAATGTAATTAGGATCATAATGGCACATTTTGATTGCTTTTAATAAATAACACCAACCAGAATTTTTCTTAGATGTGACACTAATGATCACTAATGGCCAAACTGTTAGATTTATATCAGAAATTCTTGGCTGAACATTTTTATCAGTACAGGCTACAATATTATCGAAGCAGAAAATGAATGCAAAACTTTCGGCAGTTGTCTCATTATCTTGTCATAATCTCCAAGAATTCATAAGAGAAAAATGCAAGGAATTAGGAGCTGGTATAGCTCAGCAGGTGTTTTGTGAAGAGAATATGGGTAAAACTAGAATCAAGAGAACAGTATTGGAGTATGGTTCACAAGTCTAGGCCCTGTTCTGTCTTTGTGTTTTGGAAACGTTAGCAAACTTTGGGTAAAAGTATAAAGTTGACATTTGTATAAGGTTAGAATTGAAAACCATCTTGTCCACTTAAAACTTTAGTATTACAGAACTTTGCTTTTTAATTATCAAAGCAGTCAGATAAAGATGGCTTATGTTGACGTAAGTCATAGCAAAGCCATGACTCATTTCTTTTTGTGATTAAGTCATGTTGCTTTTCATCCTGAGAAAATTTAGAAAGATGACAACACTGTCATTTATTTGCAATTTGCCCTTCCACTCTCCTTCCTAAAATTCAGTCTTTTCCATTTCTTTTACCTTCTTGAGTTTCTTTAATTATGAGCAAACTCTTTATGGACTCAAGGTTTATTTTAGTTTTCTATTAATAAAAAGAAGCAGGAAAAGAAATTAGGATTTTTGTGAAAAATGTTAAAGGCTAGGTCTGTTAGGACTTCCCATGACATTGCAGTGGTGACACAGTCATGGATGTGTCAAGGAAAGCCTGAGCTGTTGACTGCTGCCCCAGTAGCATCAGAGAACCACTGTGCTTGCTGAGACCAATGACTGCCATTCCTCTGGACAGGGCAGGCTTTGGCAACATTGAGAAGCAAGCTGTTTGTCTTCAGTCCCCTCTCCTCAGCCTCCATGTTTGTCATTATTGCTTGGTGGATGGGGTACCCTATACTACTCCATGGTTCTCTAAAGCCCCTTTCCTCCCAGCCAGGAGGCCCAGGTCTGCGCATTCATTCACTCGATTCTGTGCATGTTGCCTTGTGCCGTCCACTGCCCTCACCTCACTTGCCTGGGGAAAGAAAAAATGACACTGAGCTGAGGAATGGGCAAAAATCTAGGTAGAGACATGGGAGAGGCTGTGCTAGTTGGAGGGCGTGAACAAAGTCATGGAGGTTTTCAACTGTCTGACTTTTCTAGGGAAAGGCAAGTGATCTGATGTGACTAGAGAAAGGTTAGGTGACATCCGGAAGCTGGTTTGGGTGTAGAAGGATAAAGAGGTGGAGTGGGCAGGGTAAGAGGCAGCTAGACTGGGAAGGGCTGAGCACCAGGTAGAAAAGACAAAAGAAAATTGTTTCTCCTCTCCCAGGAAACACTGAACTTTAGGAGGCAGCATCTCCATCCTGGCTCTGTAAACTAGTCTTTATCAGAGGGAGAATTTTGGGGTAAGTTGGAAGGGACAGGGCCAGGCTTACAGCAGGGGTTGGCAAACTATGGCCTGCGAGCCAAATCCAGTCTGCTGCCTGTTTTTGTGTGGCCTGTGCCTAAGAATGATGCTTACATTTTTAAATGGTTGATTAAAAGTGAAAAGAAAAATAATATTTTGTGACTTGTAAAATTGTACAAAATCCAAATTTTACTATTCACAAGTAAGTTTTCTTGGAACACAGCCACGTTCACTTGTGATGCCTTCACTGCTTTGGTCATACAAGGGCAGAACTGAATTGTTGTGACAGAGATCATCTGTCCGGAAAGGCCTAAAACATTTCCTGTCTGGCTCTGCTTAGAAAAATATTGCCAAGTTCCAGCCCGGGCATGGTGGCTCACGCCTATAATCCCAGCACTTTGGGAGGCTGAGGAGGGCAGATCTCCTGAGGTCAGGAGTTCGAGACCAGCCTGGCCAACATAGTGAAACCTCATCTCTATTAAAAAAATACAAAAATTAGCTGGGCATGATAGCAGGCACCTGTAATCCCAGCTACTCAGGAGGCTGAGGCAGGAGAATCACTTGAACCTGGGAGGCAGAGGTTGC
>NW_012102699.1:1909697-1914437 GCF_000951045.1 Mandrillus leucophaeus
GGGGGGATTGTTTGTTTTTAGTGTGAGATGTGGATTAAGCATTTTAAAAATTTTTAAATAATTTCTGGGAAATTTGGAAAACTGTGTTGACAGGGTGGTTGCCATGCATTTTAAGGAACATTCACATGGTTGAAGAGTCATAGAAAAAAACATTATCTTTCAGAATCACACATCCAAATCAATATAAATAAATTGCTGAGACCTTTTCTAACCTTTTAAACATTCATCTCTCTTCATGAGAACAGCAGTAAATTTCCTTTGTTTCTGGAGTCTGCCAATCACTTATTTCTTCTTTAGTGTAGGTAACTTAAAAAAATATTTTCATAAGGCTAAAAGACATTATGTTATACAATATCTTTTTTTTTTTTTTTTTTTTTTTAATGACAAGGCAGACTTCATTCAAGGGTGGGGCATTGTGATAGGTATAGGAACCAGTGCAATGGGTGTTACAGTGGAGGAGGGAGATTGGAGTCAACTCACTACTGTGTCTTTACAATTTTATTTTTCATTTCAGAGACAGGGACTCATTCTGTTGCCTAGGCTGGAGTACAGTGGTGTTATCATGGTCATTGCAGCCTTGAAATCCTGGGCTCAAGCAATTCTCTGACCTCAGTCTCCCAATGAGCTAAGACTATCTTTCAGTTTTTAAAAAAGCAATCCTTACTTCCTGGATGCACCAAAATTGTAATCCTATTTTGATCCAATTAAGAGGAAAACTCAAAATTGAGAAGGCCCAGTTAAAGAAAAGTGAGTAAAGGATGTAATACTGTGATTGGCAGGAAACACTGGTTGGTTGTGAGACACAGCAGTGGAGTTATTAGAGTCACCTCCCAGTTGATGTATGCTGTCTCAGAATATCCAGGATTCCCAGCTGACACCTTCTGTCTCCCCTGGGGTGGTGTGCAAATGGAGACTGTATCAGTCAGGGTTCAGTTGCAGCAAAAGGAAGCAACCCTAGTTATTTTAAGCAGAAAGGTTTAACACAAAAAATTAGCTGCATGGAAGTGCTGATGGAAGAGAGGGTTTTGGGAGACTCCCAGGATACTTGAGAGCTTACCAGCTAGGGGAACAACTACCTCTTCCATGAAGGTGGGAAGTCAGAAAGTTGCTATAGGATCAGGAATCTGCCATTGCTTCCTCACAGATGCATTCTGACTCCCATGAAGCTGGGAGTTACAAGTACCCTGCTGGAATGCTGCTGCAGAAATATATCTGCACTACCATATTTTCTAGTGAAATTCAGCCAAAGGCAACTGGAAAATTATCTCTGCCTCACTTCCACTTTCCAAAACTTGCACAAGTGCATCCAAGTGGGGATAAGTAGGTGATCAGAACCCTAGCTGCAAGAGATTCTGGGAAATGTAGTTTTTTGATTTCTAGCCTCTCTATGTGGGTAGGCCCACTGGAAGGAAGTGAAAGAAAATGTTGAGATTAATCACCTGTATTTGTTTCCTATTGCTGCTGGAACAAATTGCAACAAACTTAGTGGCTTAAAACAATACACATTTGTTATCTTTCATTTCTGGAGGTCAGCAGTCTGATGGAGGTTTTACAAGGCTAAAATCAAATTGTCAGCCAAGGTGTGCTCCTTCTGTAGGCTCTAGGGGAGAATCCATCCATTCCCTACCTTTCCTAGCGTTAGAAGACTTTCTCACATTCCTTGCTCATGGTCACATTGCTCTGACTTCCGTTTCTGTCATCACGCCACCTTCTATGACTCTAACCTTCACATCTTCTTCTTATAAGTACTCTTGTGATTACACTGGGCTCATCTGATAGTACAGGATAATCTCAATAATCTCACCTCTCATGATTCTTAACTTAATCACATTTGCGATTCCCATCTTCCATGCAAGAAACACATTCACAGGGATTGGGATGTTGTCATCTTTTGGGGGTCACTATTCAGCCTGCCACATCGTTCATATCCAAATTATTGAGGGAAGGAGCTGATGTTTATTAACTATGTGCTACGTGCTGGAAACTTTATATATATTTTCTCATCAAACACTCATGACAACCCTTAAAGGTGGCATTATTATTCCTACTATAAATGAGGACAAGAGATTCAAAGAATTTTAAATACGAGCCCACTATTCAGTGACACAAAGAAATAAACTATTAAGCCACGAAAATACATACAGGAACGTTAAATACATATTGCTAAGTGAAAGGAGCCAGTCTGAATAGGATACATACTGTATGATTCTAATTATGTGACATTCTGAGAAAGGCAAAATTATAGAGTTTATAAAAATATCCGTGGTTTCCAGGGGTTAAGGTAAAGGTTGGGGGCAGGGTGTAGAGGGTAAGTAGGCAGAGCTATATTACCCTACTTATGAGCAATGAGTTCTCCCCCACAAAAAATTATTTTTCTATCACCCAGACTGGAGTGCAGTAGAATGATCTCAGCTCACTGCAACCTCTGCCATCTGGGCTCAAGCGATCCTCCTGCGTCCACCTCCCAAATAGCTGAGACCACAGGCATGTGCCACCACATCTAGCTAACTTTTTATTTTTGGTAGACTTGGGGTCTTGTTATGTTGTCTAGACTGGTCTCCAACTCCTGGGCTCAAGTGATCCACCTGCCTTGGCCTTCCAAAGTGCTGGGATTACAGGTGTAAACCACTGTACCAGGCTTAAATTTTTGGTGTTATAAACAACCTGTGGCAAAGATTCTTGCATTTGCGTCTTTTCACACTTCTTTGACTATTTTTTGCTAATATATTCCTAAGGGTAGGTTTTCTGAGTCAGATGGCAGGCACATTGTAAACACCTTTTATATATATATTTAGAAAGTGTCAGTGGTGTGCTGGAACTCTGATACAAATTAGAGCTTTCCCCCTGTTCTGTGGAGAGCTGACTACTAAATATTTAGCATACTACTGGAAAGTGTATAAATCTCCAGTCCTAACAGTATATGAGGACCTCAAAATCCATACTGATGCCAATCAGGCCCCAACACTGAGGATTACAATTTGACATGAGATTTGGGTGGAGACGCAAATCCAAACCATATCAGTGTATGTGTGTGTGTGTGCGTGTCTGTGTAAACAGTAATATGTGCTAGTTGTAATTTGTATATTGTAATACTGATGATTCATAATACCTGTTGCTATCTCTAGTTTTTCTTTTCTATAGCTTATTTAGAGGTTAAAAGCAATTTCAGGTATATTTGGGCATATTTCTTACTCAACCAGGTCAGTATGGTCCATTAAGGACAAGCAAATTTTGCAGGGATTTGGCACAATTATTCAATAATGCCAAGGAGTCTCTGCATTTTGGGAAACTGTTATTTATAAAAACCTTTTAACTAATTGTTTTGGCACACTTTGTTGATCTGCAAGGAACTTGGTGACACACAGAGAGAGAAGGGAAGAGAGTGATTAGAATCTCCAGGAGTCCTTTATCTAATCTTCCATGATCATCCCATATACTCCATTTAAGCCCACAGGTAGGCATCTTCCTGACCTTGATGGTACTGCTATACTGGTAGCTAGTAAACCACTCTTTGATTGTGGTTGTGTTGCTTGTGTTGCAGTGGAATAAAGATTTGGACCACTGAGTAATCTAGTTCTAAGAAGCTATGATTCTATCAGAAATGATCAATGGGGGGAGTCAGCTGGCATAATGAAAATAGCATGAATTTGGGGGTCAAGGTCTCCAGAATTCTAAGTCCTGCTTTGCCACAGGGCTATGCAAGCAATCTGATAGCCTCTTCTGTCATTTTCTACTCCACAGCTTGATTGGCTGATCTAGCCAACTAGTTTCCTGCTTCATTTTCCCTCATCACTCCTGGTAGGTCTTTTCTCCAAGGATCTACAAAGGAGCTACTCAAGAAATTCCCATGTCGAAGAGTGATAGTCTTCTACTTGATAAAAGCCTAGGAATAGCCCCTTTGCCTCTAGGTAACTGAATACTCTTAGACAAGCCTCAGTTTTCACATGAGTAGAATGAGTATGTGTGTGTTAGTCCGTTCTTGCATTGCGATGAAGAACTACCTGAGACTGGGTAATTGAAAAGAGGTTTCATTGGCTCACAGTTCCACAGGCTGTATAGGAAGCATAACTGGGGAGTGCTCAGGTAACTTACAATCATGGTGGAAGGTGAAGGGAAAGTTGGCACATCCTGCATGCTGCAGCAGGAGGATGGGCGGGGGGGATGCTACACACTTTTAAATAACCAGATCTCATGAGAACTCACTCGCTGTCATGAGAACAGCAAGGGGAAGTCTGCCCCCATGAACCAATCAGGCCCCAACACTGAGGATTACAATTCGACATGCGATTTGGGTGGCGACACAAATCCAAACCGTATCAGTGTGTGTGTGAGCACACGCGTGCACTTTTAGAGGCCGGGGGGAATTGCACTCAATGTGTGAGTCCTGAAGTTCAATGATTCTATGAAACCAATTCACCTGCATAGCAAATGTGGTGGAATCACACTAGTGCCTTCAATAGAAACTAAATTCCCTTAAAATAAGCATTTGAGCTAGCTTCCAGAGACTGCTATGTGAGAACATGATGTTAAGTTGTCATATGTATGCTATAATTTGGTGCTCACTGGAAGAATGCAGCAGTGATGTAAGAGGCTGTTTATGAAATTATGCCACCAGGGAATGCTTGTGCCCCATGACTGTAAGGGCTATAATTCTCTTACCCACAGATATCAAATGTTATTGCAAAGCCATTGGAAAAATTCTAATTATTTTAAAGGCGTATATAAAATACGTACCTTTTA
>NW_012102699.1:1918597-1921506 GCF_000951045.1 Mandrillus leucophaeus
CTGAGGCAGGAGAATGGCGTGAACCCGGGAGGCGGAGCTTGCAGTGAGCCAAGACTGTGCCACAGCACTCCAGCCTGGGCGACTGAGCGAGACACCATATCAAAAAAAAAAAAAAAAAAAAAATTGCTAGTCCTTTTCTTGTTCTTTTCTCTGTAGAAAGATCTCCTTGTAGAGACAAATCATAATCAAAGACTTTTTGGTTAACGTGGAATGAGATCATGTGAATTAGAGCACATGTTGCTCTAAAGGCTCCATGCTAAGAATAACTGACAGATCCATGCTGGCGAAAATTGTTTTGCAGTGGGAACTACGGCTAGGGGTCTGCCTCCCATCAGGGATTTATTTTTGGAGGAATTCCTAAAATACAGGAAGAATGTTCGAATAGTAGCTGCCAGGAAATTTCCAACATCTGCTACACTGGGTCACTCTGAATTGGTCTTTTTAGCTTCTTTCTGTAATTTCCATTTTGGGAAATCAGGAGTTGTGACTCACAGTGGTAAATCTCCACATGGTTGAAATATGCCTTATTAGTACAATCTATTTTAGTATTATTAATGCTATGACATAAATATGTGCAGCATTAGAAGTAGTCTATTAGTGGAGGCTGTTTTTTGTTTACTTCCATGTTGGCTTTACTTTCAAAATATATGTTATGTTATTATTGTTTTCCTTTTCTTCATTTTCATTACTACCTTTCTTGGTCCAAGCCATCGCTATCTCTTATGTAGGTGATGAGATAGACCATTAAGAGGTCTGGGACTCCTCCGCCCCTACACAGCAGCCTTGCCCTCCACATAGCAGCCAGAGTGATCTTTATAAAACCACACATGAGAACATGTTCCTCCTCTGATGGCTTCACACCACGTCTGGAATAAAACTCTAACATCCTACCCTGACCGAGTGGGCCCTAAGAGCTGCCCTTGCCTCTCTGAGCACATCTACTCCCTTGCTCATGCTGGGTCGGTCTTCTTCAGTACCTTTGACCATGTGTTCCCTCTGCTTTGATCTCTTCCCATCTATTCTTACAGGACTGACTTCTTCTTGCCATTCAGGTCTCAGTATCTCCCCAGACGGGCTCCCAGCCCCTTAATCTAACGTAGACCTCATCCTACTGCAATCATTATCATTCTGCTTTTCCTTCCTAGAGTGTGCTACTCTCTGACATTTTGAATTGTTTATTTGTTTTATTGCTTTTTGTCTGTGTAGGGGAGAAAAGATTTCTTTTCTCATTCATTGTAAAGTTTATGGCAAAAGACAGAGTAATAAGCAAAAAACTTGCAAACGCATTTCATGTAAATCTTAAGTGGCATGTTAGCCTTCAGAAGCAAAGCCCCAAAGACCCAGGGAAAACTGTATTTTTATGGACAGCCATACAGAAGTATAATTGAAGGATAAAATGGTCTGATCCAATGGCAATAAACTGGGAGAAATGTAGTAAGACCTGTTTGTTCAGTTTCTTCTGTGTTTCACCTGCCACATGAGAGTCTTCGGGGGAGAAGGAACAGAGGAGGTCAGAGAGTGACGATCCTGGGTTTTACGGTCTGCTTCACGGGAGGAAGGCCTGAGAGAAGGTCAGAGAAACCTTCCTACTTCTGCTGTGTTTTCAGTTTCCAAGGTGTCATATTTTGGGGTATCACACCTGAAGTCTCTGTGAGACCACAGGTCTGTGTGCCTGTCCAGTGCCTGGGACATAACAGGAGCTTAAAAAGCATTATCCCCACATACAGGCATTTGCCATAGACATGTTTGTGAAAACCAAACAAATCCTTAATTCCTCTCCCCCAACAAGGTGTCCTTCCTCCATTTACAGCTGCCCTTTTCCAGAGTTCCCTGGGTCTCTGGGTCATTACCAGGTTCCCTTATCACAAAGAGAAAGAGTCCAGATTTCCTATGTTTTCTCCCCCCAACCCCCAGTCAGTTTTCTCTATTCCAGGCTGCCTTTGCTGTGTGCAAAGCTCAACTGTCTGCCTCAATTTTAATAATTCAGTGTTGAATGGGCGTATTTGCATATGCAAATATTTGAAGAATTGAAATGGCAATTAACAGATGTGTATTTGGGATTAATTTAAAATATTTTTTGTCTCTCTCTGTTTACTTTTATGGTCCAGCAGTAATTCTGATCTTAGTGACTTGCTGTGATTCCTGCATCCAATGTGTTTCCAGGTCTACACTAGCCAGAGTCAAATTTCTAAAAGATGCTGTGCTGTCTTTGAATACGATTGAAAACTCACCATTTTAACCCCTTTATAGAAATTAGTAAAGCATTTCAGAAGTACCTGCATTTCTTTTTATTTCTACCTGGCTGATGAGCCTCTCTCTTTTAAGGCTTCAGCTAGAGGAGAATTGATCAACACGCGTTATTATAATTATTTGAGGACCTACCATGGAAAGGGCACTGTGCTGGAAGCAGCTGGGGGAGTATAGAGAGGAGTTAAGACCAAAGCCCTGTCCTCTGGAGCCTTGCGGTTCCACAGGAAGGGGAAGATGTGAAGACTCATTACCTGAAGTTGACAGTTGGTGGATGACACAGCATTTAACATAAAACATTTGCCATCCCCCAAAAAGCTGCCAGCTGTTACTGGATGGCTTTGGTGATTTCCATGACATTTTTCCAAAAAACAATGACTTACCTCTTGTGGTTTTTGTACATCAACAAAGCTTTTCAACCAACAACTATTGGGAAAAGTGAATCTATAAAAGTTTATTATTAAATAAACTAACAAGAAAATGAGGTGGTTATAGCAGTGTTGGAGTGATAATAGTCCAGCCCTTCCCCAACTGCTCACTCCATATTTTAAAACTGTTTTTAGGAATTTTTTCCCCTTCATTCACAGAAAGGAAGGGGACAGGGTGAAGGAGGTTGGGGGGGTGGGGGATGGCAAAAGACAGAGTAATAAGCAAAAAACTTG
>NW_012102699.1:1926227-1928096 GCF_000951045.1 Mandrillus leucophaeus
TCCCTAGTAGCTGAGATTACAGGCACCAGCCACCACACCTAATTTTTATAGTTTTAGTAGAGACGGGTTTTCACCATGTTGACCAGGCTGGTCTTGAACTCCCGACCTCAAGTGATCCACCCACCTTGGACTTTCGAAGTGCTGGGATTACAGGTGTGAGCCACCATGCCCGACTAGTTTTCTGGGTCTTCTGTAAAAAAAAAAATTACCATGAACTTGGAGGCTTCAAACAATTTTTAAAATGCTGTTACATTTCTGGAGGCGAGAAGTCCAAAACTAAGGTGTCAACAGGGTTGGTTCCTTCTGGATGCTCTGAGGGGAATCCATTCCTTGCCTATCTCCTAGCTTCCAGTGACTGATGCCAATCTTCAGTGTTGCTTGGCTTGTAGACGTGTTGATTCAGTCCCTGCCTCCATCTTCACGTCGCATTTTCCTCTCTATTCCCATGTCTCCAGTTTCTTTCTGCCTTGCTCTTAAGACTCCTGGCATTAGATTAAAGGCCCACCCCAAATCTAGGAGAATCTCATCTCCAGATTTTTACGTCTGCAAAGAAGCAAAGAATTATATCTGCAAAGATCTTTTTCAAAATAGGTTTACATTCACAGGTTCCAAAAGTTAGGACATGGACATATCTTTTTTTTTTTTTTTTTTTCCCAAGGGCCAGGGGCACTATTCAATCCACTGTAGCATGGGAAGCCCTGATAAAAAGGGACTCAGGACAAGTAAGTACTCAATAGAAGGGATGGTAAAAAGAGAGATTTGAAAGGTAGGATGAGAACACTAGGCTGGAAATGGGGAATGGGTTGGAGATAGAAGGAGAAATTCTTTCTTTCTTTTTTTGTTTTTTTGTTTTTGTTTTTAAGACAGGGTCTCACTCTGTCACCCAGGCTGGAATGCAATGGTGTGATCTCGGCTCACTGCAACCTCTGCCTCCTGGATTCAAGCAATCCTCAGCCTCCCAAGTAGCTGGGATTACAGGCGTGTGCCACCATGCCCAGCTCATTTTTTTGTATTTTTAGAAGAGATGGGGTTTCACCATCTTGTCTGATTTCAAACTCCTGACCTCAAAGTGATCTGCCTGCTTTGGCCTCCCCAAGTGCTGGGATTATAGGCATGAGCCACCACACCTGGACTGGAGAAATTATTTCCATTTTACTGATGAGCATTCTAAAAGGGAAATTGATAATGCTTGAAGAACTTTGCGTGTGGGCTCTCCATGCAAGGGATTCTTTGGCCTGAGAAATCACTGGCGCTCATGCTGTTGGTGCCATAAGAGAATCTAGAAATGTGACTAGGACAGAACCATTTTGTGCGTGTTTTTTTCTGGCTCTTTATTCACTTGTCTATTCATCCATCCATTCAGTAAACATTTACTGAGCACCTTCTTTGTTCCTGGAACATAGAAGGCTACCTCCTTCTCAGGTGCGTTGTTGGGATGTACTGTCCCTGTTTGCATCCAGCACTGGGCCGGCAGTTTGGTGGAGTTGCATGTGGTCAAGTCAGTCACTAAGATTACAATCAAGTAGAGTCAAAACTGCCTTAGAAAACTTCTGAAAACATCTATAAACTACACCAAAATGGGTTTCTCTAATCTGAATAAGGGCTTCAGACACAATAAACAATCGCAGGATGGAGATGACTGAGGAACACGATGAAGCACGTCCTAGGATGATAATAGGTTTTCTCTTCTAACATTATTCAAATTTTTATTTTCTTCCCTTTGCCACACTTACAGAATTAAAGTCGTGAAAATTATATCCGTACTTCACATGATTCTGGTCTACTGCCGCACAAGGCTCTGGTGGAGATGTAGCAACTGGAATCTTTCAAAACTGTGCGAGCCAGAGGCAGCCATAGGGATCTTACGGT
>NW_012102699.1:1928146-1933413 GCF_000951045.1 Mandrillus leucophaeus
TTGCATACCGAATTCAGTTTTTTCTAAGTGAAATATTTTCACTATATAAGAAGAGAGATCAATGGCCTTTGTTAGACAACAATTGAACAGCATCCCTTTTAGCCTTTTTTTTTTTTTTTTTGTTCCAGGCTTCCTGTCACGAATAGAAAATTTCTCTGAGGACATTAGCATTTGATACCTAAGAAAACACATACCTCTAACAAATCTTGCTAAGTTTTCTCTTTCCAGGCTTGTTATTTACATGTCTACATGTCTTAATTACTGACCTTTCAGTTGAAGTTCCTTAAAATACTTGATTACTTTTTTTTTAACAAGTGGATATTTTTATGCCATCTTAACATAATCCCTCTGTTCTACACAAACATCTAAAGCTACAAAGATATTCAAAGACTTGTTTAACAAAAACAAGACAATTTCTCTTTGTATATTTTCATGTTTCTTGTGGGTCTAAGAATTATATGATTCTGTTTTGTAATCATAGAATGTTAAGGTTGGAAACATCCACTCAAGTCTTCTGTTTCTTCTAGGACCCTAAGACCTGGAGATGCTAAAATCACTATCTAAAGGACTAAAATCACTATCCAAAGGACTAAAACTCAAGCATTTAACCATCACAACATAATTATGTTCAACTTTATGGGAAGGGGTGAGGGTCAAGGATGATGAGGGGAGGGATGAGGATGGGGGCTGCGTAAAGGAAAACCTGATGGGAAAGAAGCAACAATTTAGCTGAGTCATCGTGGATGACAGGAGCTTTTAATGATGTGTGCTGATTAAGCTTCTGAGACATTTACCTCTTTCTTGCTGGTAATTTCTCTGACTGATCTGCAAACATCAGGTGTGAGGTCTATGTGGCCAAGTAGTATTGGGTAGGTGAAGGGGTGACTAGCTCATTTTTAACTGTGGCAGAGCAATTGAAAGTGTCATGCGGCAAGTACCCATTTCTTCTCCAGTCTCCATATTTGCTTTTTCAGGTGAGCAGCTGGGTAGCACATGCCAGTGGACAGGCAGTGATGTGCAATCACTTAGTACCTGGACTCTGGACCTGGTCCCCTGCTTTGGCTCCTTACTACCTGAGTAATTTTGTGAAAATTGCATCTTCGTACCTCAGTTTGCACATCTTTAAAATGAGGATAACAATACCTGATTTATACATTTGTTAAGAGGACTAAATGCTATTAACACACATGAAAAAATTAAAGTGGTATTTCATGCAAAGAAACTCTTCATAAACATTAGCCTTTTCGATGAAAAAGGCCTGAACTTTGGAATACAGAGTCTAGATTTCAATCTTCAGGCATGTCAATAAACAATTTTGGGTCTATTTCTTCAGCTCTAAAATAGGTTGGTTGCAGTTCCCATTGTTCTGGCCTTACAGCATTATTGCAAGGATGAGAGATCATGTTGGTAGACTCTCAGGGTGTGGAAATTATTAACATTCCACTCTCCTTGCCAAATACTTTCGTAGTGGAAATGCAGGATGGGATCATGAGTTAAAGTTTATACTGTAACTGAGGCAGGCAGCATTGTTTTGAAGGGACTTGAGATACCTTTCTGCAGGAGGAGCATGGATAAAACTGAAGCCACCTGACCTTAATGGTATAGTGTGAGAGGAAGCTGAGACTTTAAGGCCCTATCTGCATCTGCCCACAGGCAACAGACCTGCAAGTGGTGGCCACTGCCTTAGTATTCTGACGACTCACAGAGCCAGAGTACTTCCTCCCTCTCTCCTCCACTGTCCTTTCACATTAATTTCATTGCTCTACAAGATGTCTGTGGTTCCCAGAAATGACGCAAGTTGTATGTACACCATTCAAAGCCTGAGCATTTGACTCTCAGGACATTCTCCCAGGTGGTCTGGGCCTTGCTACTTGCTAATACAGCTCTGACAATCTCAATCACACCTCTTTTTCCTTTCTTTACAGAAACTCAGAGAAGATAATGGCTAATATAGACTCCTTTAAAAAAAAAAGTCTTGCAAACTTTACCTTAAAACATTTGGATATTCTTGCTAAACCATGAAAGAAAAAAATAGTTAATTCCTCTTAATATTATTTGCTAACATGGATAGTATCTGATCATTCACAGGACAAAAGTCAGGCATTTAACAGTTGCTTACAGGCTAAATGAGAGGCCCTAGTTAATGCACGTTAGTCCTCTTTCTATCTCTTGCCCTTGAAATAAGCTTAAAATGCTTTTAAATCCAGTTCAAGTGTGAGATGCAGTTTCTTGAACCTCTTGTGTCACATGAAACAATTTAAAAGCAGCTAACATAACCCACCTGCACCAAGGAGACCCTACCTGTGAGAGGTCTAGTTGGTCAGTGAGGAAGCTAACTTGGAAATGTGCCCAAACAGTGAATCAGCAGCTGCCATCCCAGCTACATTTCATTTTTAAAAGGATAGCATATGTCAGGTATTTTTTTTTTTTTTTTGGCCAACCAAACAGATTTCTTCAGTATTCTGTTTTCCCTTGTTAGCATTTCCCAATATTTAGCAATGTTAGCGTTTGATTCTTTAATGACAATCGTGTAAACTAACTAGGGCAGGTATTTATCTTCTATTTCACAGATAAAGAGATTAATAATAAATAACTTGCCCAAAAGTACACAGCAAGGTCTCATATCCAGATTTTCTGATACCATGCTGTGAGCACCGGGAAGCTGGTTAAGATAAGGAAAGCTTCAGACACCCCCGTGATGGCACTGAAAGTAATAAGTGTGCCATGAGATAGATGCAGAGCTACAATGTTCCTATGAGAGCCTACAGAGGAAAGATCCAGTGCCCCATGGGGGTAAAGAATGGTAATTTGGAGATACAACCCCTAAGTAATTTATATTTCACTAGTGAGTAATACAGGAAGATGTGTTATTGCTGAGAAACATCTGCAGTGCCTTTCTCTGAAACTGGCCTCTTATCATATGAAGCCCAGGTTGCAAAGGAATATAACCTTGGGAGGTATTACTTGGTGTAGAACAGACACAAGTTATAATTAAATCATGTCACATTTTTAGTGACTGCTGTTCCGTCCACAATTGACCTGGAGATTTTCTTCTTGTTGAGTTCTCTTCATGGAGTTTCTTTCTTCCACTTACAGCTATTGCATTAAGTTTCTCGTCTCCTTAACAGACTCTTGGAAATCAGAATAATGGCAGCAACTGACCAAGAACTGGGCACTTTGCATATATTGTTGCATTTGGGCTTCATGACAGTCCTAAGAGGGAATATTATCTGTTCATCTATTTTATAGATGAAGACCCTGAAACTTAGAAAGGATAGCTTGCCCTAACTTTCTGAGCTGGTAACTGGCCGGGTGCTCTAGTTATCTATTGCTGCAGAACAAATCTCAGAAAGTTAATGGCTTATAATAGCAATAATTTTATTATATCCCACAGTTTCACGGGTCAGGAATTTGGGCAGGGCTTAGCAGACACAGCTTAGCTCTGCTCCATGTGGCATCAGCTGGCTTGACTGGGGCTGAAGAATCTATTTCCAAGATAGCTCACCACGTGGCTGGCAGCTGGGCTGTTACCCAGAGTTCATAGCTCTTCTCTGTGTGAACCTCTCTATATGGCTGTTTGGGCTTCCTCATAGCATGATGGATAGGTTCCAAGAGCATGTATTCCAAAAGACAAGAGGTCGAGGCTACAACTCACTTAAGACCTTGGTCCCAGAAACTGGCATGATGTTATTTCTGTAATATTTTATTGCTTGGGAAGTCAGAGTTCTCCTAGATTCAAGAAGTAACAAAGACCCTGCCTCTCACTGGGAGAAGTATCAAGGAATTTTCAGCCATGTTTAATCTACCATACAGAGCAAAGATTAGCACACAGGTCTTAGTTACCACAACATATTGCATCTCAACTAGTATCACACCAGATGCATTTCTCAATCACTGCATTTATCTATTTGGTAGTGACTAGACTGTGAGCTCCTTGAGGGCAGGGATCATGTCTTATGCATCTTAGGTAAACAAAATCCCTATAAGAGCATCGTCTATGCTCCATAAATGCTCAAGGAAGGAACGAAAGAGAACTGAGTTCCAGTCCTGGCTCCTGCTTCTAAGTAGCTCTGTTAGTCTGAGCAGGATGCTGAACTACTCTGGGCCTTGGTCCAATCTCAGTAATATGAGGAGATGGCATCATGAGAGGATGCCTTAAGTCTCTTTTTTTTCCCCTAGCACTACCATTGTGTTAGTTAGCTCAGGCTGCTATAACAAAATATTTTAAACTGAGCAGCTTAAACAACAGACATTTATTTCTCACAGTTCTAGAGGCTGGGAAGTCCAAGATCCAGGTGCTGGCTAATTTGGTTCCTGATGAGGATGCTTCACTGCCTTGCAGATGGCCATGTTTTTCCTGTGTCCTCACATGGTGGGAAGGGAGAAGTGGGGGGAGGGAGAGAGAGAGAGAAGAGAGAGACACTAATCCCATCATGAGGGCTCCACCCTCACCACCTCATCTAAACTTTATGACACCCAAAGGCCCCACCTCCTGCTACCATCACATTGGGGGTTAAGGCGTCAACACAGGAATTTTGGGGGGACATAAGCATTTAATCCATACCAACCATTTTACTAATCTACTCAAGATAATTGTTTAAAAAATAAAGAGAGCTCAGATACAGGTCTCAAATGAGGGGAGTCCAGGAATCAAGAAATCTGAGAGAGAGGAAAGCAAAGAGTAGAGGAAATGGGATTGTTCTGCCAACAAGGACAAGGGACTCTAGAGAGAAGAGGGTGAAATGAGGTTCAGATACAAATACATAAATTACGATCCTAGTGCTTTTAATAGAAAGAAAGGAAGTTGAAGGAGACTTTTTTAAAGGTTGAAGACATTGCACCGGGGACTATTTGGCCACAGTGGGTGGCAGAATGTAGTAAATCAAAGGGAACTCCAGGTTTTGTACATGAGTGACTGGGGAATGTGAATTTATCTAACATCAACAGTAGTTCCCAACCCTGACGACACAGAGAATTACCTGGAGAGCTTTGAAAAAATATTGATGCCTGGGACCCTCTCAAGATCACTCAATTCAGAATTTCTGTTCCAAATTATTCTGATTTAATGTTCCAGAGATGGAGCTTGGAACATTAGTATGATTTTTGGAGGCTCCCAGGTGATTCCACCGTGCAATCAGGGTTGACAATATTTACCTAGAGTTAAAGTCACTAGATTTCTGGCTGCTATGGAATCATAAAAATTGGAGGATCAAATGCCGATAGCTACCAAATAACTTCATGTATGGTTTGTGTTGTATGCAGAAAAA
>NW_012102699.1:1934018-1936431 GCF_000951045.1 Mandrillus leucophaeus
AGGAAGATGCCACAAGTCAAACAACATGGGCAGCTTCTAGTGGATTGTCCCCTAGAGCCTCTAAAAAAGAATGTAGTCCTGTTGATATCTTGCTTTTAGCCCAATGAGAACTGCGTAGGACTTTTGACCTACATAACTGTAAGATAATACATTTATGTTGTTTCAAGCCACTGAGTTTGTGAGATTCTGTTAAAACAGCCCCAGGAAGCTAATATAGGTGGTCAGCTTGGGAAGATTTCATAGAAGAGGTAAATTTTGATAAACTTTTGAAGGGCCATTATTGGTGGAGAAAAAGATGGGGAGATAGATGTTGGAATTTGAGTCCATCAGAATTTTTTTTTTAACATTTCAAGTATGTGTGATACCTACCTAGAATATTTATAAGCCAAAGCTAGAGGAATAAAACAGTATTATGTAACTGTTGCTAAATTCCCCAGTGAAGTCAGAGGCAAGGCATTCTCAAGAATTTTTCTCAGTAATTTTACTTGAATTGTGTGCAACTTCACAGATTTACAGGCTGACAAAACATTTGCTTTACCTGGTTGGTTTTAAATTACTTAAGTCAGTACAGAAAGCAGACAGCATCTCCAGCTTCCATATAGCCCTCCCCTGAATGTCACCTGGAGCTTAATATTCTTATCACTCTCCTTTAATCAGATCTGTGGACTCTGCTGATCTGTTTTCATTGGATCCTTCTGAATAAAAAATAATTGGATCATGAGACACACACATACACATAGAGACAGACAGGAAAACAGACAGACACACATTGAGACAGGAGAGACAGAGCAAGAAAACCCTTCCATATGTATCTTTATTCATTAAAACATATTTATTGAGGACCTATATATGACATGAACATACATCATGTTAGGGATCCATCAGTGAATGAGACAGGCAAGGTCCCTGTCTTTACAGAGCTCACAGCCTGGTGGAGGACACAGACAAATCATTATGCAATTTATAGCAGAGTGGAAAATGTAAGTTGCTATGAGGGAATACAGAAGGGGCAACCAACTCAGTATGGGGATGGGAAGGGAAAAGTGTGTTGGGGCGGCTTTCTGGAGAAAGAGAACTTCTAGGCCACTCACTGTCAAAGTGTGGTTTTTGGATCAGCAGCATCAGCAAACCCTGGGGGATTGTATACATGGACATTCTCTGGCCCATTAAGCCACACCTAAGAATTCTAAGGATGTGGCACAGAAATCTGTGTTTCATCAAGCCCTCTAAGTGATTTAGATACGTGTAAAGTTCATCGAGAACCAGAACATCACACCTGAACTGCACATTAGAATCACTAGGGTCAATTTCCACAGAAATGCTGTGACCCCACGCCCAGAGATACTAATTTAATTGGACTGGCATAAAGCCCTGGTATCAGTACTTTTTCAAGTCTCAGGTGATTACGATGTGATTTTACTGTACAGTCAGGGTTGAGGCTGTTTCTCTAGGACAGCTGAAGCTGGGGGCTGGGACAAGGGCTGGAAGGATCTTACAGGTGGTGTGCAAAAGCCCAGAGGTCAGAGAAAGCCTGATGGAGTGAGTTTGGGGACTGTATAAGACTACATACAACAAAACTCCATGGTTTAAAATAAGGTATATAGATATAAGTTCAGTCGTTCATTGTAGTACTTCTCAAACTTTAACAAGCATAGAAATCATCTGAGGATCTCATAGAAACACAGATTCTGATTTGGTAAGTAGGAGCAGGGAACTGAGGTTCTGCATTTCCATAAGCTCAGCGATGCTGATGTTGCTGGTCTGCAGACTGCACCTCACCTTAGCAAGGTTCTACTGCCCCAGCTTTCCCTGAGGGTACATGTCAGTGGATGGGAACTGCAGAAGGATGTATCTACGCATTAGTCCCAGGGCTGACATAAGGGCACCTCGTTTGGGTGAACTGCGGATGCCCATTGCTGTGTGGGCATGTTTTCATGGTAGGGAGGAAAGACGCAGCCTCGCCCAACCTCCTAGCCTGCTCTTCTGATTATTATCCATCAAGGTCGTACTGCTTTTAGCTCAGCAGTAACTCCCCCTCTTTCCCTCCCCGTCCCTCCCACGCCAATCTAGCTGAGTGCCTCCCCTGGCCAGTCCAGCCGACCAGCTCATTAAGTGACCGCCGGAGAGCTCCGTAACGCGCCAGCCAGCCAGTGAGGCGCTGGGCTAGGCGGGGGCTCTCCTGGGACCCGTCTCCCTCTTCCCACCTTCCCCCGCTGACCGCGGCGGTGCCTGCGGCAGAGCCTCCCTCTGCAGCAGCCCCTTGCACTTGGCTCGCACTTCTGGGCGCTGTCCATGGTTGCAGCAGTTTTCGGCGCGCCACGTCAGGAGGCCGCAGCAGGGCCCTGCGATTGGCGGAGGAGTCCCTCGCCATACCCCTGCACCTCCGCCCACGCGCCCCGGCCCCAGAGGCGCG
>NW_012102699.1:1936931-1954351 GCF_000951045.1 Mandrillus leucophaeus
CACGACATGGAAGAATTTTTGCAACGCGCCAAATCTAAACTGGTAAGTTGAGTGAGCAAGGCTGTGTGTGCGCGCGCGCGTATGCTGATGGAAAGGTGGAGAGGAAAAGGTGTTGCAGCACAGGAGGAAGAAGCAACTTTGCCACGGAGTTGTCAGGGTGTGCGGGCTGTCTCCTGGAAGAAATCTCTGGAACTCTGGCTCTTAAAGCTGGCAATCTGTCTCCAGAATCCTCCCCCGCAACCAGACGAGGTGCAGAGCTGAGGGAGGTTGTGGCCTGGCTGAAGCTGGGTCGCTTCTGTCCGGCTTCGGTCCCTAAATCGGCAGTTTGCTCCTGAAAGCTAAGGGAAAAATGGGTGTGGTCTTCCTTGAGATAAAGAGCCCAGCCTTCTGCAGATGCATTGCATGTAAGTGTAAAAGAAAAAAAATTAAAAGACTCTTAGGACTGTACTTCAGCTGGAGGTGACAAAAGTGAGGAAGTCAGAGTGCTGGGTAGGAAGGACATGTGTGGTACTGGAGAATCCACAGGATAGAGCTTGCTCCACTGCAGGAGTTAGGGACATTCTAGTGTGTGTTGTGTCTGGTTAATTCCTGTTCACATCTGTAAACTGGGGCAGAGGCAGAAGGGGAAACTCTAACTGTTGGTGTTCTGGGCTTTACCAGACCATCATTCTCCCGGGAGCAGACCTGTGTGTTAGCCCATGTTTACCGTATCACTGTCCAAACAGTGAATGGGCAACTCCACTGTGTATGTTAACAGTTGCTACACATTCTGGAACAACAGACTCTAGCAGTTTCTTAATTCCAAACTGTTTTGGCTCTCCAGCACAGCAGTAATAAATATAATGGAAATGTTTCTGTTTTGGCAGAAAAAAAAAAAGAAAAGCCTGTACTCATTTAGAAGCAATATCTTTAATGAACTGTAAAAGCACTTTTTACAGGCCTGGCATAGAAAGAAATGCATAATTTATGATGCCTTTAACCTTTAAGCCTTCATAGAAGCCAAAATACAAAGTCTGCATTAAGGTAATGTTTTAATCACAAGGCAGGATATTTGCAGGGTTCTTACTGTAACTCATTTACCCTAACACAACAAAGGGAGTACAGGAAGGGAGGGCCCAAAGTTGCCTGAACCACCATTCGGAGTGCAGACAGAAGTGTGATCCTTAAAATGGTCTAACTGTAAGTATCTTGAAAAAGACCGTTAAAGTTGATAAGTGCTTATATAAGAACTTTCTACCTGAAAGCTCCCAGAGAGTTGAACGTTTGTGGAGATTTCAGAGTTGAGGAAGTTTGTGATCATTTCTGTGTTGTTTATTGACCCTTTTCTTTACTAGAGCACATGGATGAAAATACTAATTTCAGAAACTCAACTACGTATTTGGCATTTCTGATAGTATACATGTTCTGTTCTTTACCTAGTAATGAAGGAGAAATGTTCAAAAATGAAAGACAATTTTGGCAACTGTGCGCGTGTGTGTGTATGAAAATGGTAATCAATGACAAACGCAGAGTTCTGGGCTGTATCTGTTTTTCACTCCCGTAACATTTCTTTATTAGTATTTTCGCAATAAACATTTAGACTGTGGGGTCTGATATGAGCAAGAGGTTTCTCTCAATTCTGAGGAGCAGTTGCTGGAATGGAAATTTCCCTATTTCCGAGTAATCAGTTGAAAGTAATCTGTAATTTATTTACCGAGTCCCTTCATTAGATGAGCAATTGCTCTACATCATTAGAAGAAAGGACAGGAAAGAGAAGCAGTTGTTTGAAATATTGTTACCAGTTTCATGTCTTAGCCAGAACAATTACTGCTTATTTTATTTTTTCTTGGAATAAGGTTCTTGCTAGAAATCATGATTAACCTTTCACATCCAGCCACAGCAAAGGTGTTTTGGTCACTTTTAGTGTCATATTTCTCCTGATAAGTTACATTTTCTAGGTAATAAGATTTTTACTTAATATATAACACTCAAATATAGTAGTAGATAACATTCTCCTTTAGAGGATAGATAACCTTTTTCTTGGAGAAAAAAAATTAAGTCAATGTCATTCACTTGTGGGAAATTTATTTATAATAAAATGGTAAGATTTGGCCGGGTGTGGTGGCTCACACCTGTAATCCCAGCACTTTGGGAGGCCGAGGCGGGTGGATCACCTGAGGTAAGGAGTTCGAGACCAGCCTGGCCAACATGGCGAAACCCCGTCTCTACTAAAAATACAAAAATTAGCTGGGCATGGTGGCATGTGCCTGTAATCCCAGCTACTAGGGGGGCAGAGGCAGGAGAATCGCTTGAACCTGGGAGGCAGAGGTTGCAGTGAGCCGACATTGTACCATTTCATTCCAGCCTGGACAACAGAGCGAGACTCGGTCTCAAAAATAAAATAAAATAAAATAGTAAGATTTTTAAAAATTCAGCCAATCCTTTGGAAAACATTTTAAGGTGAAGAAATTTATCATGCTGATTTTTACTTAAGCCTTATTAGACCAGAATTAGAATTTAGGAGTTATGTTTTTAATGTTTTTCTTTAGAAGTTTAGCTATATGATACCTTAAAAAAACAAGCCTAATTGCTAGGTTTTTTTTCCTATTTGACTTAATTGCTTTGATATTCTGTAGGCATTATATATATTTTTTAATGGTTTGAAATAGTTAATGACTCTTCCAAAGTCCTAACAAAACCTCATCATCATTGGGGCTAGCTAATTCCAAGAGGCAAAAAGAACTTTAAATTGCAAAATGGAATTGCTATTAGCCATGGATACAATCTCCAATAATCAAAATGTTGGAAAAATTGTCTTTTTTTCTGACTTGGAACATTTATTATTCATCTGTCATTGTAAGGAGAGAGAAAGCTCTGCTATTCTAGGCCAGACCCTTGGTTGAACGGAAGTCTTTGAAGGAAAAGGATATTTTGAATTTTGATCAGGTAGTTTGGAGCTGATTTCCATTGAATTGAGAGCTCACTCTCAATTCTATTTTTCGTCCCGGTCTAGTCCTGCTAGTCTTTAAACTGAGGCAGATTCACTGACATAATCCCATCCTCATTTTCCCTAAATCACCCTTTCTAATACCTTTCCTTCCCTCCTGAGAATACTCAGTATTTATCAGAAATTGCAAAAGTAAACTCCAGGTGTGGCCTCAGAGGGATCCCTCCTCCTGGGGCTGCAATGCTTCTCATGTGGGCCTGACTTTTGCCTGGTTAGTACAGGCTGGGGGCTGGAGCATATTTGTGAAAAACTTGGTTGGAGGTGGAGCACGGCTAGGGAGGTAGTTACTTCTTCCAAGCAGTCTCCGGAAATGCTCCCTTCTAGACAAACAAGGAAAGACACATATGGAATTGACATGAGGATTGTTAAAACATTAATAACAGTAGGATAAGCAATCTGAGAGCAAGCCCCCCAAGCTTGAGATGGTAATCAAAGAGTGGTGCTTCCTAGTTGAAATCACTTCCTTGATGTGAGAATCCAGCCATATTTTTGGTTTGGATACTTACTACTAGAGCTAGAAATGAGAATGCAAACGTATTTTCTTTTTTCTCCTGCCCATTCAGAGTTGCAGAAATCAAATCCTATAGTTCCAGATCAGTCCTTAGGTTTTAGCCATGCTTTCTATTCTTAGTTACATCATTTCTATGGTAAGAGAAGTTGAAGGAGTGTAGGGAATGAGGGCTCCCCGCACTATGGTGTGATTTGGGAAATGCCCCTCAACTTCACAGTGATCAGCTCAGGAGAGTATTCAGGACAAGGACAGTCTCAGGGCAGTAAATGGTCCACGTTCCCATGAAGTTTGGGCAGAAAATGAAGTACATGAGGAATCACCTGGGGATGGGTAGAGAGTTCTGTGGCTCTGGCTGGCAGGAAGCCAGGGTCCCCACACTGGGCCCCTGCTGCCAAGCCTCCCTCACTGCCCAGACACCCCGAGCTGATGCAAGTCAAGCAGCTGTTAACGGGTGGAGATCACTGCAGCCCACATGCCCTATGATGTAGGTCATGAGCCAGTCTTGGGTTGAGGGGGGAGGTGGGGATGTTGTCAGCTGTCACCAGCAGGATACAGGGCACATCAGTGTCCCAGGAATGCTGTTTTCAACAAGAAGGTGGAGAGAGTCACTACTGCAGTCCAGGGGATGCATCTGCTACTTCAGCAGCGACAGCTGCGGACGAAGGGCTCACTTCTGCAGCAGGTATTAGTTGATATGTGGACTTCTACAGAAGAAAAATTCTGGGTGACTTGAGTGTCAGCTCATAGTCTGTGATATGTGGCATAGGGACAAAAAAGCACATTCAAAACTCTAAATGAACAACTGCATTAGAGTGGTTATAGGAGATGGGGTTTTATAAAAGAAAGAAAAAGACTGCAGCATGTCTGCAGAATAATCGACTTGATTGGAAATTGAAGGAATATATTCTTCCTGATTTCCTCTTGCATAGGAAGAAGGTTGTGCATGTCAATAAAAAGGATATTTAAAGTAAATGCTTCACGCCTTTTAAAGGGCCGCTGTGGCAAGGACTAGTAATGATGAAGAAGCTGGCAGAGCTGTTTCATTTCAAGAGCTGAGCTCATTCTGGTCAGAGACCATGGGATCAGCTTCTGCCCCATTGCAAACCAGGGCAGGTGCTCTTGAGACCATGCCTGTTGCCAAAGCATTTATGAGCAGGAAACTCAGGAATCCAAAGCACTTCCATGAATGTGATACCCCTCGCTTATGGGCTGATGAGAAATGAACCCTTGATTGCTTTGGTCCTGGAGTTAGCTTCATTTCTCACTGCCAGATCGTTCAGACAAACAGCTGCGGATTGTCCCAGTCCTGGGACCTTCGGAGAAGAACCACACTTTTTTAGTGTAAACAGATCTTTGAGTGGATCAATCTGTCTCACAGGAAGAGAGGTGCTCCCTGTGATTCAGACAGCACCTTGGGCCTTGGAGGACATGGGATCAGGTGAGCAAGGTCACCCTTTAGACAGTGGTTTGGGGACTATTTTGTCAACTAAGTAAACCGCTGATGGCTTTGGTATAACCTGTTTGTTTTGATGTAACATGTATTTGGGCAGATATTAACATTATTGTGAGTTTGGTGAACTGGTCTGGGGAACTCCTGTAAGCAATGGCTTGGTGATGGAAGTATTATTCCTCCAGGGAGGGGGTAGAGGGAACCTATCCCTCTGTGAATGTTACCTGAGCAGTGAGAAAAATGAGGAAAGAATACTTGGGTCTGGATAAAGGCTGCAAAAGAGGAAAAAACATCAGGGGACGAGAGAGACGGCATGCAACATTAGTTATTGATTTTTCTTGAACCTTGGGGATTATGGGAGAGTCCTGGAGTTTGAAGTCTTCTTTGAAAGGAAACTGGGGAGGGCTGATGTATTCGGGAGGCAGCATTCCTATGCAGGGTGATATGAATAGTGCCCTCTGAGTTTGTGTAGCACACAACCTGCATGTAGTCATTCGTGGCTACCCTTTCAGGGGTCTTAAAGTAGCCCACTCACAATCTCTAGGATTGTCCCAGATCCATTTCTTTCTGAGCCCTGTGGCTTTGGACTTTGGTTTCCAGGGGAAACTTTCTTCTTGGTAGCTCTTATGAGACTAATTGGGCTGTACATCACCCTGGAAAATCAGACCCATGAAGTTTGGGTTAGAATAATCATGCTGATAAACACAGCTTTGGTTTCTTAATCTGAAAAATAGAATAATGATGCCTACTTTGCATGTTTGTTGCAAAGCCAAAATGATGTACCCATCGCCCTTAGCACAGAGCTTGGAACGATGGTGGGTCTTTCCACTTGCCTCCAAGCCCTTCCTCTTCTGTACTTCCTTATCTTAGTGAACGGCATTGTTATTCATCAGTTTCTCCAGCTGAAAACTTCCTTTTCCTTCATCACTTCCCTAACCCACCCTATCCTTAAGTCACCCAGATGACTACAATGGCTGGCAAACTGCTTTCACCCTGCTTCCAGGGAGATCATTTTGAAAGCATCTTTCACACCTTTCCTAACCCTCCCTTTAAAAAAAAAAAAAAAAAAAAAAAAAAAAAAACCTCCTCATCACTTTCCATTGTTCTTAGGAGAATGGACACACTTTTAGCATGACCTGATCTGCTATCCAGCTTCTTTCTGGCTTTTCCTCCTGCTCTCCTTGGCTTAAATAACTCCTGCCTCTTAGGTTAGATGAAGAGAAGACTGCTGAATGAGCCGCCTCCCCTACTCCTTGAATCTAAGTCAGGTTTTTTGGTAATTTTTTAGATCACTTGTTTCCGCTTGTCATTGTATCTCTATTCGGCATGTTTGTTCGATTAATGCCAATTTGGTGAGAGTAGGAACCAGGGTCTGTGTCATTTTGCTCACCGTTGTATCTCCAGGTTCTTGTGCAGTACCTGGTGCTCAAAGAGTGTTTTTAGAATTAATAAACCCAAAAGGCAAGAGTCCTGCACAAAACATGGCACATTGTAGTGGCTCGATAAAAATAAATAAACGGAGGGCCAGGTCTAGATTTTTGGAGGTCTGAATCTGAAGAAGGGCTTGTGCCACGAGGCAGGAAGCCATATTGATTTGCTAGAAGAAGGTGGAGGACACTAAAGTCAAGGAGCACCATATTGTACTTCACACACAGTAAGTACTTAATACAAAATGTTACGACAAAATAAAAATCTAATTTTTATGCATGACTGCTTGGAATCTGTAAATATTGGTTGAACTAAAGCATGAATGGAGAGAGGCAGAGGAGAGGAATGGGGCACTGAAAGCCTCTGCAAAACTGCACTGGGTAGATCAGCTGACAGTGGAACCACTGGAACCATAGGTTCTCCTCCATGTGGCTCAAAGACTAGAAGTGGGCTCCCCCAAGGCCAACCACTGTATCAAGTCAGCCCAGCCTATTCTCTTGCTGCCCCTTGACCAGTGCTAATATCATGAGAGAGATTGGCAGGGAAGCTGTTCAGAGTCCTTGAGAGAAAAGATTAGGCATTCCAGACTGCCTGTCCAGCCCTGGCACTGCAGACCTCATGTGTGGGGTAAACCCATGCATGATCCTGAGTCAGACCTCTCATCCAGCCAGTGGGACTGTTTGTGGTCAAGCATGATCACGGTCTTCCACTTCATCTAACTCTCCTGGATGTGACCAGACTTTCCCAGGTATTTGTTTTAGCCTGTAATGCCAGAGTCTTTTTGAATGGATGATGTCTAGGAAAATTGCATATCTTTGGCTCCATGCATTTGATATTTCTTGCTTTGGCTTTCAGGAAGCTTAAAGCTATGTTGGTGCTTCATTTTCTTAGCCTAGGATTTCTGAACTAAGGTTTTTTTTTTTTTAATTGTTATTACTTAGTTTTAATCTCATTATAGTTTTAATTTTTTTTACTTTAATGTATATGCACTTTTATTATAAGTGGGTTATCCTTTTGGTTACGGGCGAGAATAAATATATACATCTTATAATAATATATATATGATCTTGAGTATATTTTGGCGACCAGTCTGGCCTAGTTCAGGGTTCATCTACTCAAATTTGAGAATTCGCTTTTTTTAGTAATAGAGAATATAGTGTGGGACTTCAGAATAAGTAGCTGAAAGGAAACATCAACACAGTCCAAAGATTGTCTGTGTTCTCATCCTCGATGATTGCTGACCTCCCTGGGAGCAGCAATAGCCACATATTCTTACATCTGAGCCCATAAACTGGGAACTGTGAGCCAGCCCCTGGCAGGGGCAGCCTGCCCTAAACCAGATCCTGGGAGGTGTTCCTAGAGTATGAGTTGTGGATTTAGGAGACCCTTAGAAAGACTTTTGTCTGCCTTCCCACTTCTTGCCCCCTAAAGGCATTACAGTGGAGTGGCTAGTCATGTGGAACCAGTGCCTAATTTCAAATCCTAACCCTGCCACTTTTACTTGCTAGCCGCACAATCTTAGTTTCTTAGCCTCCCCGAGTCTCAGTTTCGTTATCTGTAAATGAGAACAGTAGTAGCACTGGCCTCACAGGGCTGCTGCATGTGTGTATGCCCTGAGATGAGGACACGATCTCCATCCACAGTAATAAAAACATGAAAAGGCCACTAGCGGACAAGACCCAGGACGTCCTATTTACATTTCACAGAAACAGGAACAATTCTTAGCTCTCTTGCAATTCAGTTAGAATTTGTGGAATATCTGTCTTAGCTCTATGAGATATTTTTAAAATTTCATTTCACTCCCACAATGATCTTGTAAGGTGGGTACTAATCTCCTTTTGCGATTGCCGAAACTGAGGCTCAGTGAGGTTAAGAGGTTTGCCCAGGCTGGGCGTGGTGGCTCACGCCTGTAATCCCACCACTTTGGGAGGCCAAGGTGGGTGGATTGCCTGAGGTCAGGAGTTTGAGACCAGTGTAGCCAACATGGTGAAACCCTGTCTCTACTGAAAATATAAAAAAATTAGCCTGGTGTGGTGTCATGCGCCTGTAATCCCAGCTACTCGGGAGGCTGAGGCAGGGCAATTGCTTGAACCAGGGAGGTAGAGCTTGCAGTGAGCTGAGATTGCTCCACTGCACTCCAGCCTGGGCAACAGAGCAAGACTCCATCTCAAAAAAAAACAAAAAACAAAAAAACCCAGAAGTTTGCCCAAGGTTGCACAGCCATAAAGAGTAGAGCTGGAGTTTGCTTCCAGATCACCTGACTTCAATTCTAGGACCTCCTTCCTCATACCATAGGCATCTCTTCCTGCAAGATCTCCTGGAACATTTCATTCTCCTTAAATTAAAAATGAACAGCTTGATAGGTTTATAGGAGGGCTGAGTGATAAGTTAGTGAAATTGCACATACATTGTTCATGTTGACCCAAGAGGGTTTCATTCTTCTGTGTTGCTTGTTTTATATTAAAATCCTTTGGACAGCAGAATATCAACCAATGTTACTGAAATCCTGCTATGAGAAAAACATGGTGTTAGGCCATCTGTGATTTGATTGAATAAGTTGTGAGATTGTTCTCACTGCATGCCCATTTGAAAGAAAATTAACTGATAAACGATTTGGAGGAGAGAGTGTGTGACTAGTTTTCAGAGTAATTAGAAATACTGTGGGCATTTTGTGAACTGTTAAGAACAAGAACGCATTTTTAAAAGAGTTTAAATGCCTCTTATTTGCCACCAAGTTTATTAGCACAACTTTTGGTTTCGCAGTGTCTTCACTGTTGCCACTCTCTTGTTGGTGGCCTTAAATATCACTTTGATGGACTGACCGACATCAAGGGGTCTAGCCAGGAGAAGATCCAGGGTTAGAACACAGCTCTCGGTTGCGTCAAGTCCACTTTGGCTCTCCAGTCTGCTGGTTTAGCAGCACCCCAGAAAACTGTGGATTATGCTGAAGATACACATAGAAGTGAAGGAAAAGGGGAAGAAAGGAAAGAAGGAAGGTGGAGGCAGAATTGGCAGGGAGATAGGAGAAAAGAAAGACATGAAGAGATTCAAGAAGGAAGCAAGTCTGAATATCCTTCCACAATTCAGGACAGGATGCGTTGTAAGTGGAACAGTGCTTATGTCCACGGTCACTTCCCTGGCACGTCAGCCAACCCAAAGTCACCCCAAAACTGGGACTTGGGCAAAGGCAACTAAAATTGATTATTGAAAACCTATCATCAATTAGTTCTTTTCTCACAGGAAAATTCCCTAAGTGTGATCTCTGAGGCTATTCGTGAGATGATACTTGTAAATCATTCACAGAAATGCTGGGAGCGCAGCAAAACACATGAATGCTAGCTACCGTCATTGAGGTTATTATTTACTATGCACTTTGACACAGTGTTCACCAACCTGGTTTTCTCAGAAGGGGATGATGGAAAGGGAGGTGTCTGCCAGAGGCTGTAATAGATGATGACTTACAATGGGGAAACTGCACAAACAAAACCAAAATCAAACAGGACCTATAAGAAGCAGATCCGATGCCGGGCACAGTGGTTCACGCCTGTAATCCCAGCACTTTGGGAGGCAGAGGTGGGTGGATCACAAGGTCAGGAGTTCAAGATCAGCATAACCAACATGGTGAAACCCTGTCTCTTCTGAAAAACACAAAAATCACCCGGGTGTGGTGGTACACACCTGTAGTCCCAGCTACTCAGGAGGCTGAGGCAGGAGAATCTCTTGAACCCAGGAGGCAGAGGTTGCAGTGAGCCGAGATTGTGCCCCTGCACTCCTGCCTGGGCTACAGAGCGGGACTCTGTCCCAAAAAAAAAAAAAAGAAGAAGAAGAAGCAGACCCAGGCCCCCAGTAGGTGTCATTCCATTTGGTGTCAGGTAAATAATCCTAAATACCTGCACAGCCCCTGGCAGACATAACATCATTGACATAAAGTACATATCTGATGCTCATAGTAATGACCCTAAAGAATCAGGGGAAAAAGATCATTTAAACTTAGTGTCCTGTTTAAGAAGAAAGGTGTGGTGCATAAGCAATTTCAGAAAAATCTCCCACTCACATAATTAACATAGAAAACAACAGAAAAGAAGTTGTGGCTTGCAGGGTAGGCTTTGGTTGTCTGACAAGCCTCTTGCATAGGAGACCTTGTTCTTGAGTGAAGCCAGATACGTGAAACGTCATGGTTTATAACAAGTGATCATGAGTCAGGATGGAAGGTGATGGTGCAGAAATGTGAGTCTGATGTGGGGAGGCATAAATAGGCCTCAGCACGTACAAGATGTGAGCAGCCTGGCTCCCCACTCCCATGCTCAGTGGATAACTAAATCTGGTTCTTGACTCCAGAGGAGGCACAGCACTGACCACAGAGGTATAAAATAAGGTCTCTGAGACAAGCCCATGAGGGACCGGAAGACTGCTGATGGCCTTGCAGTTCTTTGAAAGGTTCTTATGGAAGAGTTTCCACCCATGGAAATTATTTCTTCCCCTCAGTTGAAAAAACAGGACTTTTAGGACGAGTGACTTTTTTTCTCTCTTAAGTAAGCCCATTCATTCATTAAGGTCCTTTTTATTGTTGTTGTTGTTGTTGAGATGGAGTCTTGCTCTGTTGTTAGGCTGGAGTGCAGTGGTGCACGATCTCTGCTCACTGCTGCAACGTCCACCTCCCTGGTTCAAGCGATTCTCCTGCCTCAACCTCCAGAGTAGCTGGGATTACAGGCATGCGCCATCACACCCAGCTAATTTGTGTGTGTGTGTGTCTTTAGTAGAGACCGAGTTTCACCATGTTGGCCAGGCTGATCTCGAACTCCTGACCTCAGGTGATCCACCCACCTCAGCCTCCCAAAGTGTTGGGATTACTAGCGTGAGCCACCGTACCCGGCTGGTCATTTTTTTTTCTTTTTTTTTCCTGCAGAAAATTAATGAAAGGGTGCAAAAAGAGAAATGTGCATGCTGGCTTCCTCCTCTCCAGCAAGAGCAGAGGCAGAAGCTCATCCTGGAGGTAGAAGCATTTTGATCCTCTCTGCATTCCTCAGACACATTTTCTGTAGCGGTCAGTGGTGCTGGCCAGACCAGCACAAGTGGCTCTGAGAAGATAGAAATGCCACAGCATGTGGACAGATCAGCTGCTCCCTGCCACGGGTATATCTAAGAGGACAGGACACGTGCCTGGCAGTTCCCTGAGAAGGCAGTGTCCCTGAGACCCTCCCCAGGGAGACAGGAAGGGGTAAATCCCTTTCTGTCCCCCATTCTTGATTCTTTACAGTTAAATATTTCCCATGGCCCTTAGTAAGCTGGTCTGGTTTTCATGCAACACCTCCTGGTCAAACTATGGGGTATGATTCTCTCATCCTTCATTGGCTACAATATAAATAGACTTCCGGAGCTACTTCCTTTTGGAGGACTGGGTTCTTGCAAGGAAAGGCGGGCAGTCTTCTAACCGATTCTTGTGGATTAATTTACAGCTTTGATTCAGATTTTGTTCTATCTTTTGAGTGTTTACCAAGATCATTGAGAGAACTCGTTTTTTCTCTTTAGATGGTGGGCAAATTGCAAGCTTAGTCTTAGAAAATGTATATAGGACACAGAAGATAAACAAGAGGGAGACCTTTCATTCCCTAGGTGAATCTTTCTTCTATTATTTAATTATGAATCTGCTTTGCAAGACCCCGAAATAAAGCCATCCATGAAGCAAAGCAGTTGTCACGGCCCTGTGACTGATCATGTGCTTCCACTTGGCTGGTACCCCTGGACTGTGGCCCGAAGTGTCATTACTCTTGGCTCCAGTCTCCAGAAAACCCAGACATAAACTCACTGTGGTGGATGCAGATCAAAATGCCATCCCGGAGCTGGCTTTTAAAATGTTTTGAAAAATTCATTATCCCTCTAAGCCATTAGATCACTTTGAGCCTTATGGGGAACAAATGTATTTCTCACTTCTATGGAATTATTTCATGCCAGAATAGCCTCCTGACCAAGCCCAACATCTCTGTACAAATCAATTCATACACAAAGGGTTTCATAGGCTGGCATTTATGTAGACGGCTCTGATGAAGCTCATAAACACTGAGCCACACTTGTTACAATTGGCCCCTTTGTTGGACTTCTTCTCTCAGCAGGATTTATATTCAGCCACCCTGATCACCATGTCCCCCTGGGTACACCCTGACCCGTCATTTCAGGGAGTGCTGTGGACAACAGCCATCAGGGTTGCCTGTGTTTAAGTACAGCCTTCTATGGCCATCATCTTTTATTTATGATTTCTTGTTGTGTAACTGTGAGTTATTTTAACAATTATAGAATCACAGACCTTTACACTGGAAACTACTATAGAATCATAGGTTTTTTGTTGTTGTTGATTGTTTGTTTTCTTTTTAGAACCGGGGTCTTCCTCTGTTATACAGGCTGGAGTGCAGTGGCAAGATCATGGCTCACTGTACCCTTGAACTTGTAGGCTCAAGCGATGCTCCCACCTCAACCTCCCAAGTAGCTACGACTACAGGCATGTGCCACCAAGCCTGGCTAGTGGTTTATTTTTTGTTTTGTAGAGACGAGGACTCATTATGTTACCCAGGCTGGTCTCAAACTCTTGTCATGCTCCTTGTACTGAAGGATCTCAAGTGATCCTTCTGCCTAAGACTCTCAAAATGTTGAAATTAGAGGCGTGAGCCACTGTACCCAGCCTAATCACATATTTTTAACATTGAAACAGATGACTTTAGACATCTATTTCAGTCTCCTCATATTATATTTCAGGCTTAGTTTCTTTGTAAAATAATAAACAAGCAATAAGGCATATTTGGAAAATAGAGGAAAGCTGAAAAATTACCAATAAACAGAAAAAATTAAAACTAAAAATAAAATCACCCATTTTCATTGAAGCATGACTCTTGGTGATATTTTGGCTAGTAGTTTTCTTAGTCTTTCTTCCTTGTGCACAGGACTTAAGATAGTTGTATATCTTGCAACCCCGATTTTTATTTTACTTAACAATATTATTTTACTATGTTATTACATAGTAGTCAAAATCAATATCTTAAATAATAGAACACAGTTTAATAAAGAAGATCTACTGAGGTTAAACCTTTTTATTGTCCCTCCTTTTTGCTATTGTTAATTACTATGACAAACATCTTTGCACAGAGAAACATTTTATCCTGTTTAGAATTATGTTCTTAAAATGGCTTTCCAGTATGCAATGATTAGGGAAAAAGATATTAATATTCTTAAGCTTCTTGGTACATCTTTTTAAATTGACTTCTGGGTGAACTCTTCCCAAATTTCAAGACTCAGAGAGGTTAACTAGTCCCACAGTACATTGTGGCAGAGTCCGACATAGATTTGAGGTCTCTTGACCCCGAAGTCGACGCCCCTGATGAGTTAGAGAATTTGTGCTGTATGAGGGAGAGTGGTGTGCTGATTGTATACATCGTGGATCTGAGCACATAACCTGAAGCGGCCTGGCTGCTGAGTTGAGACAAGTGTAACAGAAACTGTGCCATACCAGTTACAACTCTGCTAATGAGACCAGTAGGTAGAATCTGGCTGGGGGAGGGGGGCTACTTTCTCTTTGTCTTTTCACTTCCTCTCTCAATTATTTCAAAAAGATTGAGCCTCATGGAACGGTGAAGCTATTGCTGCTCTGCACGGTGTGGTCACTCGGAGCACACTGTTGCCCTTCATAACTGCCGTCACCCACTTGATCTCATTTGATTAACCTTAGGGAGGGTTCGTGTTATGATATTTATGTCACAAATGAAAAGAACAAGGCCAGAGAGGTGAAGTCCAGCTTTGCCCTGAGACACACAGCCAGTAAGTGGCAGAGGTGGGCATAGATTCTATGTCTTCCATTCCCAGCATGTGTGAGAACAAAAATTGATCTGTGTTTTCCAGAGATGGTTTGAGGGTCTCGTTGAGAGCATAGTGGTTTGGATTCATCTATATAAAAGAAAATGTCAGAGTGAAAATACAGGGCCCTTTTCTGAGAGGAGGCTATTCAACAGTGAAATCTATTCATGCTGAAGCCATTTTTCTTTGACACAGGAAAACATACCCCTCAAGCTTTGGAGTTTTGCGTGATGCAACTGTGAGATTAATGAATGTGTCACTGATGGAAACATGCTGAGCCCAACAGGCTCTGGAGACCAAGTGTCACCTGTAATGGGAAGAAGGCACCTGAGAGGCAGGGTCTCTGGAGGGCCTGTGGGCATCACCTGACATGCATGTGGGCATCACCTGATATGCCTGTAATGGGACAACAGGTGACTGGATGTCACTTATAGTTGTTTCAGCTGAGAGTTCTCTGTAATGTGGGGAAAGAAGTTTAATTGCCTATAACATCAACTCTTTCCCTGCTACAGAGCAGGTGTGATTCTGTCAAATTCTCTCTTCCAGCTTCCCCATTCTCAGCTGTTTCTTCATTTGGATCATATTCATTAACTGTCCCAAGGCCTAAATGCATCCCACATTGATGCAATAGGGAGTAATTTTAGTTTAGTGCAGTTTAATATCACTTAAGCTAAATTCTTCTCTTTCAAAACTCTAAGAAACACATAAATCTCCCTGCCAATCTTTTGTATCACCATAGCATGACAAAGGCCACATGATTCTAAATCCAGTATGTGCAAAGATGAACATGCATCAGATGCATTGGCCTCTGGATAGTCGTCCTGGGTTGCCTGTGTTTTCCAGTCTTTCTTGAGCATTTGATTAATTCACACTGGTGAATAAAGAAAATTGCAAATATAATGGAAAGAAAATCTAGGCAGATGGAAGTCAAGGTTAGTTTGGATTTGTAATTCTGTATTGGTGAGAATTTTTGGTTGCTACTTGCCCTGAAAACCTAATATGATTTTTTTTTTCAGAGAAGTCTATTGTCTAATAGGATGATTTGTATACAGTACGATAATTCCTTTGCAGACCCTGTGTTGGGAGGCTTCAGTATATGCCGAGGGAAATAGACTTGGGATGTTTTCTAGTAAATGTTGTGTGGGAGTGGGATCACTGACTCTGACTGATCTGCATGGTTGTTAAATCATGCACACCTGCTAAATAATTAGCATGCTGTGGGGCAGGGAGTCCTGAAGGTAAATCCTTGTGTGCCCCAATTCCTAGCCATCCAACTCCTTTCTGAATATACTTCTGCTTTATTTTAAAGACAGAGCAGAAAGCATTGAGGGCCACGTAAGAGCAGTCCAATTAAGCTAGTGTCTCACCATGGCTGATATCCCACGCTGGGTCTCCTCTCCTGTCCCCATTTCCTCAAAATATCTTTACACCGCTTTTTATCCTTATCACTCCCCCTTCAGCAGAGCCTGCTCTCGGCCAGCATGCCAGGGAGTTAACATCTATCAGTGCTTCCTCTGCAGCTACATATGTTATTTGGCCTTCACCATCATCCTCTGAGACAGGCATCATTATGCCCAGTTTGCAGAGGTGGAAACTGAGGTTCAAAGAGGTCAAGTAACTTGCTCTAGGGCAGACAACTAATGAATGTTGGAGCTAAATTTCTAGTATGCCATTCCTGAGAGTCTTAGCTTGTATTTCCACTTCAACAGACTGCAGAGACATAATACACTCACTTCAGGAAGAGCCGTCATTCCAGCAGCTCTATTTAAACTTTCATGTGTATAGGAGTCACCTGGGAATCTGGCTGAAAGGCAGACTGATTCAGTACACTTTGGGGTAGGACCTGGGATTTTGCACTTCTAACAGGCTCTCAGGAGATGCCAATGCTGCTGTCCTGCAGAGCCCACAAATCTGAGTAGTGAGAGTCCAGAGCATTGATGAGCCAGGAGGCAGGAGAGGTGCATTAGAATCCGAGGGGGCTGCACAGCTGGGAGGAGGTGCCCTGCAGTGGAAGTGGCATGCTTCTCCCGAGGAGGTGTGGCCTCGCTGCAATCACACTGCGGTGAGAGGCCTGATGTGCTGCGTCTGTAGCTATCGTATTTCAGGTAAGATCATTGGTTTGGGAGGAAAAACGAATCTTTTTGGCCAGATGAGGTGGCTCACACCTGTAATCCCAACACTCTGGGAGGCTGAGGCGGGAACATCACGGGAGCACAGGAGTTCGAGACCAGCCAGGGCAACATAGTGAGCCCTCATCTCTACTAAACATCAAAAAGTAGCTGTGCTTGGTGGTGCACACCTGTAGTCTCAGCTACTTGGGAGACCGAGGAAAGAGGATTGCTTGAGCCTGGGAGGTCGAGGTTGTAGTGAGCCAAGATCACACCACTGTACTCCAGCCTAAGCCCTGTCTCAAAAAGAAAAAGAAAAAAATTTCTGTCACACCGCCATGCAGAGAGCCATGGGTTCTAATGACCCATAAAACAGGCCCTGCATGCAATACGTATTTCTAATATGTATTAAAATTGCTTCATATCCCTTATGCTTTTCTCATACAAAACACAGGACCTTGTGACTTCATAGTACCTGGCAGCAAGGAAGGACCATAAATACATTAATACAACCAGGCGCGGTGGGCTCACGCCTGTAATCCCAGCACTTTGGGAGGCCGAGGTGGGTGGATCACCTGAGGTCAGGAGGTCAAGACCAGCCTGGTCAACATGATGAAACCCCATCTCTACTAAAAAAATACAAAAATCAGCTGGGTGTGGTGACACGTGCCTGTAATCCCACCTACTTGAGAGGCTGAGGCAGGAGAATCACTTGAACCTGGGAGACGGAGGTTGCAGTGAGCAGAGATGTTGCCATTGCACTTCAGCCTGAGTGACAGAGCGAGACTCTGTCTCAAAAACAACAACAAAAAACCATTAACAGGCTGGAGGGAGAAGTAGAAGAGAGCTGAAGGAACTGGTGGTCTTTTAGGGAATGCAGGGCTCTTGACTGGGCTCTTTGAATGATCTCGGGAGGAGGAAAGCACACAACTCACCCTACAGAAAACTTAATGTTGGAATGAAACTTTTCTTTCTTTTAAGACAAAACTATTCACAGTTCCCCTCAACACCTTTTGGTCTCTTTCTCTCTTTATCTAAAGAATAATAGTAATTATATAATTAGATAATTATATATAATTATATAATATATATTAATGT
>NW_012102699.1:1954726-1961151 GCF_000951045.1 Mandrillus leucophaeus
TTTCACCATGTTGGCCAGGATGGTCTTGATCTCTTGACCTTGTGATCTGCCTGCCTCGGCCTCCCAAAGTGCTGGGATTACAGGCGTGAGCCACCGTGCCCGGCCATATCTAAATTATTTAAAATGTTTCTTCTCTTTATTTGAAGTCATCTTCCCTAAAGTCCTTGTGACATCTGGATGGCCTTTGTGTTCTGCTTTCTTGTCCCCACCCGCCCTGTTGTTAGTGGTGCTTGTGGTTCCATGTGATGCTTAGTTATTTATGGTGCTCCTTTATTATTCATGCCTTTCTTCCTTTGTTCAGGACTGTTGCTTAGTCACTGTGCTTCTCTGATGTGTTCTTGGTTCATGCTTCATTTCCTGCTGCCCTTTAGTGCTTTTCTATCCCTTTTCCCTTAACACAGAATTCTGTTTCTCTTAACATAGCGGGGACCCCGGAGTGGTTTGTAGAACCTTCCTTAGCTTGGGGATGGTCAGCAGGCATCGTAGAGGTTTTAGGAATCATTTTAGGTGTGGTTCATTATCAATTGTCTTTCACTAGGTTATGCCGTGCTAGCAAAAATCCCCAATGTCGGTGGCTTTCAGGATTAAAGGTCTATTTCCTGCTCATATTACAAGTTGCTGAGGGTCAGCTGTGGCTCCAAGTGCTTCTGTGTTCTGGAATGTAGGCTAAAGGAGCAACAGCTGTCTGGGATACGCTGCTCTCATGGGTAGAAGAGAGTTAGGGAGCTGGTAGGATCCAGTAATTGTTCTTAAAGCTTCTGCTCAGAACTGGAACGAGCCACTTCCGTTTTCTCTTCATCAGCCACAGCAAGCAAATCACATGGCCAAGCCCAGTAGCAGTGGGGTGGGAAGTATACTCCGCCCATGGGCAGGCACTGAAAGTTACATGGCACTGCACAGGGATGGATTATTGTCATTTACAGGAAGGAAAGTTAATAATTAGGAGTTGGCCATGGATGTTAGCCATTTTGGCCAGGATGGTCTCGATCTCTTGACCTTGTGATCTGCCCGCCTTGGCCTCCCAAAGTGCTAGGATTATAGGTGTGAACCACCGCGCCTGGCTGCATTGCATAAATTGTTTAAATATTCACTAAATAATTTTATTTTCATAAAAGCCCTATTTGGTAGGTACTGTTATCCCCATTTTGCACATGGGGAAACTGAGGTAGAGAGGGGTGAGTAACTAGCTATACTCACACCACTACTATGTGGTGAGAGCTAGCATTCACCATCTGGTGGACATTGAACAGAACCACACTTGTATTCTACTGATGGTTGTATCGATGGGTAGATTGTGACCAATTAAAAACTTAAAAAAAATAGGAGATTTGGAGGACAGTTTCAATTAATGAAAATCTCCAGTAGCTATTTAGTCATCTCATATGCCTTCCGATGAGGGTTGAACAGCGGTTATTTTCATTTGGGATGACTTCAGGCTGCATCTATGTCCCAAGTTAGGAGTTTGGGGAAGCTAGGTGAATTCCTTTAGGTCACCAGGGAAGCATTTATGGAATATGACTGCCTGGAAGAGCTTTTAAATTCTCTGTGCTTTAGTTTCTTCCCAATATAAGAAATACAAATTGGGACTAACAAAAGACGCTCCTTCATAGGGGATTCTGAAGATAAAGTTAGGCAGCTTATGTAAAACTCTCAGAACTATGTCTGGCATGTAATCAGAATTTTTGAGTGAGTGCTCTAATGATGAGGATGATTTCTACTACTGTGATATCTCAACCCCTGGAAAACATATTGGGAATCCCCAGACCACTAGTTTTAGAGTCAATAGACAATCAGATTTATGTTCCTCAGTTAAAGATTTATTTATTAAAATAAATACATAAAACAAAAATTAACCTAGAAAGTAGGGGCTTAAGTTTCTGGCCTCTTGAAAAAAAAAAAAAAAAAAAACTAGCCACAATTTCTCTTAAAGAGATTAATTTTTAGGTTGTGTGTTCACCCCCTTCAGTCATTGTATGGAGTGAAAATCCTTTAAAATATGTTACATAAAGTTCTGGTTTATTAGGTGAACACAGTGCATTTGGGGCTTGTTTGGGTGGGGTAAGTTGTGTAGTTTGCTGGGAAATTCCAAGCAAGGGCAGAGAGGAGGGGCCTCAGGCTTCTGTCCAGAAGTCAGTGGCTTGGCCTCAAGGGACACATCCTGGTAGAAATGGGTAAAGCTATACAGGTTGGTGCTGTGTGGGGTGTTTACTAGTGAACATAATGAGGCTTCCCGCCTGACGACTGTTTTTGTTTCACATCCCGTCAGCTGAGCCTGAGAGCCTTAAGGTGAAAGGAAAAGAACAATGGTGGTGGAATTAGAATGTCAAGTTTAGTTACTTCTCAGCTGTGTGAATTTGGGTATGATCCTTAACCTCTTTGGGTCTTGGTTTATTCATAAATGTAATGCTATGTATTATGTATTCATCATGATCATGTGTAAGAGCATTGCATAACCTTTTTTTTTTTTTTTAAATTGAGACGGAGTCTCGCTCTGTTGCCAGGCTGGAGTGCAGTGGCATGATCTCAGGTCACTGCAACCTCTGCCTCCTGGGTTCAAGCGATTCTCCTGCCTCAGCCTCCCAAGTAGCTGGGACTATGCGTGTGCACCACCATGCCCAGCTAATGTTTTTTTTTTTTGTATTTTTAGTAGAGATGGGGTTTCACCATGTTGGCCAGGATGGTCTCGATCTCTTGACCTTGTGATCTGCCCGCCTTGGCCTCCCAAAGTGCTAGGATTATAGGTGTGAACCACCGCGCCTGGCCGCTTTGCATAAATTGTTTAAATATTCACTAAATAATTTTATTTTCATAAAAGCCCTATTTGGTAGGTACTATTATCCCCATTTTGCACATGGGGAAACTGAGGTAGAGGGGGTGAGTAACTAGCTATACTCACACAGGCAGGAAGGGGTGGAGTCAGGTTTTGAACCCAAGCAGTCGAACTCCAAAGTCTACATGCATACCCATCGTGCTTTGCTGCCTTTTGACACAGTCAGCACGTCACCAGGGGTTGCCGCTCTGAAGAGTAAGTCTGTTCATTTCTTCTAAATCCTAGTCCACTATTTAACATGTAGGAAGTAGATGCTCTGTAGAGCTTAATGGTTATTTCCCTTCCCCTTTCCTATTTCCTTTCAGTTGTCCTGGTAGACCCAGGTAATCAGGACTAGTGGGTGCCTAGGAATGGAGTGAGAGATCTTGAGCCCCAGGTTTCCCTGGGCAAGATGTCACCTGACTCTCAAATTCACCTTGTCTCATTTATTGCATGAAACTTTCACTTTTTCAGCCTTTATAGCACCAAGCTGGATGGTATTATGTCATCTTGTAAAGCAAACCCTAAATTGAAAGAATAATGGCCTAGTTTGGTGACCCTCTCAGCACACACCATTATATCTTCATACGAAGCCTCCTAGTCAAGTAATATATGAATGAGTTTTACATATATTTTAAATCTGCTTTGGAGGTCATCTGTCTTTATGTATTTGATTTTTCCCCCTTTATTCTGCATGGTTTCAAAGTGGGGAGTTCCTTACTCCTTCCCTTGGGGTAAATAACCTCTATGCTGAAAGGTGTGGCACACACCAATTGGCTGCTGTGAAGACTTGACACACCTCTTCGGTAATTCTGTTTCTGTTTCGTCTTACTGGTGGTGGGGTTCCAAATTGTCCCCGTGGCTGGTGCCATGTTCCAGAAGCAGAAATATGTCGTGGAAAAAGTAATGGCTCCAGGGAATAATGAGAGGTGGGTTTTAGTGCTTTCCCTTCTAAGTAGGAGCTGTGTGACCTTGGCAAATAACTGGCCTTTTCTGGAATCCTGTTTCTTCAATTGCAAAACAAGGAGCCAGTGTTAGTTGAACTGTTCCAAACTAGGGGCTCCAGCATTTTGAGATCTCCCATGCAGGGATCCGTTTTAATATTTTAAAACTAATAGTGCTGTTCAATGGAAAATAAAAACTTTTAAAACATGGAGTCCACAGAGAAAAGAGAAAATGAAAGCGATCACTGGTGGTGGAAAGTTGGGGAGCAAGAATCAGTTCTTATTTATTTTTCTTGCAGCACTATGCACATAAAGCTCTTGGTTTATTAGACCAATCAGGCATATTATTTAATCTCTTAAGTCTTAGACAATCAGACACATTATTTACATCTCCAAGTCTTACTTTTCTCATCTGTTAAAATATGAACATAGTATACAATCCGTCAGAAGTTTGTTGTGAAGATTAAACACATTTGAAGCACTTAGCCAATAGCACTCAATACACTGTGACTATTTTTCAAGTTCTTCAGTATGGGTTTACATTTACCCAGAAGGGATATTTTAGATTAAACTAGCCCCCACCAGATTATGTTGTAAATTTCTTTAGCTCTAGGGTGGAGTTATTTGGGTTGCAGTGAAACCAAGGATGGAACAGTTAATCCCCACTTCCTTAGGAACTATAATCCAAGTGTGCTTTGTGCAAGGCTTTCAGCTGGGTACGCCATCAACTGGTAACATCTGGGCCCAACCAGAATAGGCAAATGGGGAGAGGAGAGAAGGGAGAGGGAAACAAACATGAGACCAAAGCCCCTGGAATAGACAGGGCATTCCTAGTCCTTACTGTTTATTGCATATATACTCTCAGTGATGATTACTACCATTTAACAAGGACTTACTATGTGCCAGGCACTGGGCTAAGTACGTCTTATATACTGTTTTAATTTTCTTAGGCACTCTATGAGCCACTCTCCTATCCATTGGCCAAAACAAGTCACAAGGCGAGTCTAGATTCAAGGCATGGAGAAAGAGATTTCTCTTGATGAGAGGAGCAACAATGTCACATGGAAGGGGCACAGATAAAGGGTGGGGCCACTTTTGTCAGTTTGCAGATCTCCACAGTACAAGTAGTAGACAAGATGTTGCATTTTCCTGGAGTAACTTCTGCACCCAAGAAAAAGGGAGTCAGGCATCAAGTGCCTCTTTGTGTCTGAAATTCCTCTCATTACAAACAATCCAAGAGGCAGTATAATGGAAGTGTGGTCCCATTGTTTGAACTACTCAGGAACCACATTGTAACTACTTGAAGAATTTCCTGCTTCCTGAATTCACCCAGATTCTCATGTTCAAAACAAGCCCCAGCCTAAATGTCACTTATCTGTTATCCCAAAGCTCTGCTAAGTGCTACATAGTTAGTTTGGTATCCAAAGCTGTAGACATTTCTACCAGCTTTACCAAGGTAGAGAGAATGAACAATGAATCTTAACTTCTAGAAGTAATCCCTCAGCTTATTAATTCATGAAAGTGGTTGTTCAAGGCTGAACCCGAAAGGTGCGATGTTTCATATTGTGGGGAGTAAGATGGATTCTTGGATGACTTGAGGTGGTTTATTACTTTTTTTCTCTTTGCAAATGACACTGTCTTTCTGTATTTAATAGTGACAATGTAGTTTTTGTGAAGCGATTTTGCTATATGTAAAAGTGAGTCAACTAAAATGTAAGCAAATAATACAGGGGATCTATGGCTAGGGCAAAAACCACAAAGATGGTATGTGAATGATTCTTGGTAAATGGAGTCATGTATATGAAAGCCTGGAAAGGCCACCACCTAGTGGAGAAAATTGAGGCCTGAAAGAGGAAGCGAGCTGCTGAAAGTCCCATACCTAATAAAGAGCCGCTCTGGGGTTGGTTGCAGCCCTCCTGCCTCTAAATTATTTTTATCTCCCGCTGTACCAAACTACTCATTTCCTCTAAGCCAACAGCCCCAAGTAAACAAAAATTACCTCCATGTGTGATCTGGTTTGGATCTGTGTCCCCACCAATTTCATGTGGAATTGTAATCCCCATTGTCGGAGTGGGTGCCTGGTGGGAAGCGATTGGATCATGGGGGCAGATTTCTCAAGAATGGTTTAGTACCATCACCCTGGTACTGCTCCTGTGATAGTGAGTGGGTTCTCACTAGATCTGGTCCTTTTAAAGTATGTAGCATCTCCCCTGTCTCTCTCTTGCTCCTGCTCCCACCGTGTGAGATACTTTGCTCCCTGCTTGCTTTCCACCCACCTTGCCTTCCACCTTGATTAGAGATTTCCTGAGGCCTCCCTGGAAGCTAAGCAGATGCCAGCATCATGCTTCCTGCACAGCCTGCGGAACTGTGAACCAGTTCAGCTTCTTTACCAGTCTCAAGTATTTTTTCCTAACAATGCAAGAACGACCTAACACAGTGTGCAAACACATATTTTATTAGGAAATGTTACAAAATGAATAATATTTCCTACCATTTACAGCTAAGCAGTTTATATGCTTGGTGATGAGAAAAGTAATTATAATCATCATATATGATGTTAATGTTTACCTTAGTATTTGGGGGAGTTACCTCCTAATTTTTTCATGAACTTATACTATAATCAAAAATAAATTTGTACACGAAATCTGTAAATATACTATGTGTGCTTTGAG
>NW_012102699.1:1962671-1963650 GCF_000951045.1 Mandrillus leucophaeus
AGATTTATTTATTAAAATAAATACATAAAACAAAAATTAACCTAGAAAGTAGGGGCTTAAGTTTCTGGCCTCTTGAAAAAAAAAAAAAAAAAAAAAGCCACAATTTCTCTTAAAGAGATTAATTTTTAGGTTGTGTGTTCACCCCCTTCAGTCATTGTATGGAGTGAAAATCCTTTAAAATATGTTACATAAAGTTCTGGTTTATTAGGTGAACACAGTGCATTTGGGGCTTGTTTGGGTGGGGTAAGTTGTGTAGTTTGCTGGGAAATTCCAAGCAAGGGCAGAGAGGAGGGGCCTCAGGCTTCTGTCCAGAAGTCAGTGGCTTGGCCTCAAGGGACACATCCTGGTAGAAATGGGTAAAGCTATACAGGTTGGTGCTGTGTGGGGTGTTTACTAGTGAACATAATGAGGCTTCCCGCCTGACGACTGTTTTTGTTTCACATCCCGTCAGCTGAGCCTGAGAGCCTTAAGGTGAAAGGAAAAGAACAATGGTGGTGGAATTAGAATGTCAAGTTTAGTTACTTCTCAGCTGTGTGAATTTGGGTATGATCCTTAACCTCTTTGGGTCTTGGTTTATTCATAAATGTAATGCTATGTATTATGTATTCATCATGATCATGTGTAAGAGCATTGCATAACCTTTTTTTTTTTTTTTAAATTGAGACGGAGTCTCGCTCTGTTGCCAGGCTGGAGTGCAGTGGCATGATCTCAGGTCACTGCAACCTCTGCCTCCTGGGTTCAAGCGATTCTCCTGCCTCAGCCTCCCAAGTAGCTGGGACTATGCGTGTGCACCACCATGCCCAGCTAATGTTTTTTTTTTTTGTATTTTTAGTAGAGATGGGGTTTCACCATGTTGGCCAGGATGGTCTCGATCTCTTGACCTTGTGATCTGCCCGCCTTGGCCTCCCAAAGTGCTGGGATTATAGGCGTGAGCCACTGCACCCGGCCTTGAGTCCATTTTTAACAGTGATACTGTCTT
>NW_012102699.1:1966353-1972597 GCF_000951045.1 Mandrillus leucophaeus
ACTGCTTCATATGTATAGGGTGTCTTTTTTGGATGATGAGAACGTTTAAGAAGTAGATAGAGTGGTAGTTGTCCAATATTGTGAAGGTACTAAATTCCATTGAATTGTTCACTTTAAAATGGTTAATTTTATGTTATGTAAATTTCACTTCAATTAAAAATACTCTCTCTATATATATGTATACTTACCCATATATACTCATATACAAGCCCATGCATGGCATTTTTATTATTTTATTAGTATAGTGCTTCTCTAACTTTTTGGTCTTAGGATCCCTTGCCACTCTTAAAAATTAATGAGGAAGCCAGGCGTGGTGGCTCCACCTGTAATCCCAGCACTTTGGGAGGCCGAGGCGGGCAGATCACAGGGTCAGGAGTTGGAGACCAGCCTGGCCAATATGGAGAAACCCCCATCTCTACTAAAAATACAAAAATTAACCGGGTGTGGTGGTGTGTGCCTCTAGTCCCAGCTACTTGGGAGGCTGAAGAAGAAGAATCGCTTGAACCTGGGGGGACGGGAGGTGGAGGTTGCAGTGAGTTGAGACCACGCCACTGCACTCCAGCCTGGGTGACAGCACGAGACTCCATCTCAAAAAAAAAAAAAAAGAAAAAAAAGTGAATAACGAGGATGCCCCAGAACTTCTATTCATGTGTGTTATATTTATCAATATTTACATTAGAAATGAAAATGGGAAAAAATTATTTATTTTTTCATTTGTTAAAAATAACATAAACATGTTTCATGTTAACAAAATAACATTTTATTTAAAATAACTATATTTTCCAAAACAAATACATCTTAGCAGCAGCTAGTTCAGCTCACAATTCAAATAATCTCACAATTGCTTTTACTTTTAGATAACTCTTCTTCTTCCAAATGCAAAAGACATGCTTTATGCGTACTTCCCATTTGACCACAGAGTACTAAAAAAGATGTGTATACTCAAGGTTTGGGATTTAATTAAATTAATATCTTTTTTAATGTTTCATTGAGGAAATTCACAAGTGAAACTGGCAATTTTGGTCCTGTGAGGTCACAGCTGTGAAGAGTACAGTGACTACTAGCATAATTTGATCGATTAAGGCTCTGGCAGTTTCACTCATCACTGCTTTTGTGCAGACATCTACCCAGCAAAAAAGCCATCAGTACAAATGTCTACACAGCAAACAAGGCAAATAGTGTCTTCTAATTTTCATGAAAATAGATTTGACTTCACAGACCTCCTCAAAGTTACCCAGGGACGCCCTGTGGTCTGAGAACCACAAATGAAGGACTCTGATTCCTCACAGTGAAGTACAGGAATTGCGAATTATGTGTACTTACAACATGGATGGCTTTAAAAAATGACAGGCCTCTTTCTTAAAGAACTGAGTAGTCTTTACAGTGGAAATAAAAAACAGGGCCTTGTTTTGATCAGATTTCAGATCTTCTTCTGTGATATACCTCCACTTCAGGGTCTTTGCTCTACCCTTGCTGTGAATGCTTCTCTTCCAAATGTGCACCAAACCCTCCCTCACCTCCTTTGGGGCCTTACTTAGCAATCATTCCAAGGAGCCTTCTTTGGTCACTTTATTGAAAATATTGCTCCCTTTCCAACACACACACACACACACACACCCCCACACACACACAATTACTTTTCCCTGTTATGTTTTTCTTCTTAATATTTATCTCTATTTGATATGTTACACATTTTATTTAGTTTATTTCCGTGTTCCTCATTAGAATCTAAGCTACATAAAAGCAGAGGTTTTCATCTATTTTGCTAGTATCTCCTGGTTTGCTTTGTGTCTCCTGTGGTGTTCAGTAAACATTTGTTCACTGATGTCCAGTAAACATTTATCAAATGTTGTTGAGTATAGCATAGCTAAAAGTTTGCTACAGATATTCATTGTGTCTTAACAAAAGGAGGGTGTGCAGACAGCCCCAACATGTATTACATAAGATGTGCAATGGAAAAGTGGTTTTATGATCAAATAAGTTTGCAAAACATCTCTTTCTCTCTGTTTTCTTTCTCTGTCTCTCTCATACAGACCGCATACACGTGGAGATTTACAGTGAACTAACATGAAGCATCTGAGAGGGCCTGTGATGTGGCCATGTGTTTAAACATTGTTAAATTCAGTATATTTCAGACTGGTTTCTAGTGCTCACTGGAACACACTTTGGAAAATGCTTTCCTATGCATAGGCTCCCTGACTCACTCTTCATCATGGATGTGAGGGTTGACTGGGATGAAAGCTATGGATTTGGTTAGTATATTCTGGAAAGCTATTCCAATGTAAGATTTTTATCAGTAGTTCAAGTGGAAAATAAAACAAACAAAAAAATACTTCCTAATTCCTAATTTTGTTTGCTGGTAAAACAGTTTGATGATGGAAAGGACTAGAAGGGCAGTCTTTGTATAATTATGTGTTTAATAATATCTGCTTTAAAATAAGAGTAATTCCTTGTAATTCAGATTGCTTTCGGGTAAGGAGGTGGGGTTGTCAGTACAAAGTAGTAGGATTTTTTTAAGTTTTAGAAGAGAGCTTAAGAAATGCTCTAATCCTATTGGTACCTGTTACAAAACCAATTAACCCAGGAGAATGAATACCTTGTCTGTGCAGATTTTACAGATCATAAAGGAAGAAAATCTCTAAAGACCATGTAGTATTCTTACCCCTCCTCAGAAATCTGTACTGTACTCTCTCTAACTTTTCTGAAGTGGGTTATCTAGCCTACATCTCTTAGTGAATAGTCAGCAGAGCTTCTCTCTAAGGATTCAGAAGCTCTCTGGACAGCGTGTCTTCTGTGGTCCTCTCTAAGTAACTTTTCACTGCACAGATAGAAGCGACCTGACTCTAGATGAGAAAAATGAAGCCAAGAGGGCAATTGCTTCTTCATAACAGCACTATGGTTCACCTTCTTGCTCATGACACCCTCCCAGCCTACAAAGAATTCCCACCTTTGAATAGGTTCATGAGCTTTAAGAGCAGACTCTTTCACCTGCTCTCTGTTTTCCTTCTCTTTGGCCATCTTCAAAGAGAATGCTTGGTTCTCTAACTGGCTGTCCTGTCCTTGGGGTCAGCCTGCATTCTTGTGCCCAGAGTCATCAATACCTTGACTCTTCAGTGGCCTCAAGGACCATCTGATTCACCGCAGTGCTGATCTGTCTTCTGCAGAGCACAATTTCTGAGAAATCAGCAGGACCCGCAGCATCTTGCTGATGCAGCTATTGATCCCTACCTGTGCCTTGCTTGATCAGCCCTGGAATCTATCAATAACATCACCACTGCTAAATCCCCACTTCCTGCTAAGTCAGATTCCACGTCTCTACTGCTTAGGGTCACAGTGTATCTTACACTATACCTAAGTAGTTTTTATGTTCTGTCTTGAGCAAGTGTGTCTACTAAACAGGTATTCTCTCTAAGCCCCAGTGGCTGGAAGTGATATTATAGAAGGTAGCAGTTGCCTGCCCCTGTAAAAGCATTTAACTGTGCATTTTTATAACCCAGAGAAAATTTTTTTTCTTCAAATGGCAGATTATTCATTCACCCATGCTTGATTACTGTACTCTAATGTCTCAATGCTTCTTATGCGTTAATCAAACAACCCTTAGGAGATATTCAGAAGCTGGGGGGGATCAGTTTTGGGTAGTCTGATTGGAGATTGGAGGGGTTCCTAGAAGGTCGCCTCAGAGTCTTGAGTGCAGCAATTCCTGAACTTCTACCATTAGAAAGCTGTTCCTCTGTGTGTGTGTGTGTGTGTGTGTGTGTGTGTGTGTTTTAATTGAGACAGGGTCTCACTCTGTCACCCAGGCTGGAGTCAAGTGGCACAATCTTGGCTCACTGCAACTTCTACCTCCCGGGTTCAAGTGAGCCTCCCGATTAGCTGGGACTATAGGTGCCTGCCACCACGCCTGGCTAATTTTTTGTATTTTTAGTAGAGATGGGGTTTCGCCATGTTGCCCAGGCTGACCTTGAACTCCTGAGCTCAGACAATCCGTCTGTCTTGGCCTCCCAAAGTGCTGGGATTACAGGCATGAGGCACCGTACCAGGTCTGATTTTTTTTTTTTTTTAATGAAAAATGTATAGGTCCTCTTTTAAAATGCATGTCCTCCTGGGATCCCTCTTCTATACCCATGTTCATTTGTAGACTTGTTCTAGAGCATTAAAGCTTGAAGCGAATCTTAATGATCATTTGGTCCAGTCTCATTATTCTAGAGATAAAGATGTGAGGCCGAGAAGACATGCATGTCTAGATCAGGGCCTCACTGCCAGTTAGCAGTAAAGTTGGGCTCAGTATCCTATGTCTTCTGCCTCTTTTCCAGAAAGCTTTATGTGTCTTATGGCATCCTGAGGAGACAACTTTCTTTCAGATGTGTCAACTTGTATTAAATTCCATGCTTAAAAATATCTCATGTAATGCAGTTTGATTAGCATTTCTCTAGAGTCACTATAATTCTAGGGATGGAAGGCACTGGGGTAATTATATATAAAATTTCCTCCTAGGTTTAAGTCACTTCCAAGATCCAATGGTTATTTTAAAACTAGAGTGGGAAGTAGCATATTTGGCTAGCAGCGCTGTTAGAAACAGAAGAGTTAGAATGACTGGCAGGTGCTGATGATCTCTTTGTCAATTCCACTAAAAATGGACAGTGTTGGACCTCATTCCTACCCAGCAACACCACCAAATGTAATAGGTATGTCTAGGTGGGAGAGGAGGATCCCCAAGTAGCACAGAAAGAGCAAATAAGTCAAAGGAAAGAAAGAGAAAATTTTAAATCTATTTGTTTATGTAGGTGTCTCCATGGAATCAATATCACCCATTGCCTGCCTTGGGAAATTTCTGAAAAGTCCAGGGGAATCTGGACCCCAAAAGGGTCAGTATTGTGAGCAGGAGGAACCCTCAGTGCCTCTGGCATTGTGGGTCATGGACTTGGAATGCTTTTCCTTGCAGAAAAACAGGAAGTGTTCCAAGCAGAATATGCTATTCCTTGCTTTGACAATTTTCTGTAATTCACTTCAGTCAAATCCAGATACATTTTGAGTTCTGCTTATTCGTTCTATATTTTTATTTCCATTTATCTACTTAAATAGTTTTCTTCTAAAATCCAAGACGGTTCTTCTGTGTCTAGTTGCTTCATTTCTCTTGAAACAGATTTCGCAAGCAGATTCATAGAGATGAGTTTCTCTGCCTCACAGGAAATAGGAATTTCTACTACTAGTATGTCATAGAGCCATGATTCTTAAGTGTTTGTGCGTATTGCATTCACCTGGGAAGCTTGTTGAAAACACAGATACCTGGGTCCCACTACAGATCTACCTGATAAGAACGTAGTGGAATGGGACCAGGGCTGTGTGTTTTTCACAGTTATTCTTGGTGCCTTCTGCACCAGCCCTATAATTTTGATGTTCTCCCAAGTTTGAGATACATGTCAAAGGGACATAGATAGGAAGAAAGGATGGTTAGCAATGGTATGACTTGGCTGTTGAGAAAGCCCCTGTGCCCACATTCCCTATTCATTCTATTGTAAACATTTATTGAGCCACCTATTTACTGTGTGCAGAGAACATCTTGAGACTTTGGACTCACACAGGTGGCTAAAACACAGAGCTGGCTGGGCATGGTGGTTATGCCTGTAATCCCAGCACTTTGGGAGGCCAAGGCGGGCAGATCACAAGGTCAGGAGTTTGAGACTTGTCGGGGGAACCCACCCCCGATAATTCAACGTTTTTTCACGTAGGTTCTTTTCTATTTCCCTAAGTGTCAGTTGGTCTGAGAAATAAAGGGAAAGAGTACAAAAGAGAAATTTTAAAGCTGGGTATCTGGGGGAGACATCACATGTCAGGAGGTTCCATGATGCCCCCAAGCTGCAAAACCAGCAAGTTTTTATTAGATTTTCAAAGGGGAGGGAGTGTACGAATAGGGTGTGGGTCACAGAGATCACACGCTTCACAACATAATAAAATACCACAAGGCAAATGGAGTCAGGGTGAGATCACAGGACTGGGGCAAAATTAAAAATGCTAATGAAGTTTCATGTCCCACTGGGCACACATTGTCACTGATAACATCTTATCAGGAGACAGGGTTTGAGAGCAGACAACCGGTCTGACCAAAATTTATTAGGTAGGAATTTCCCTTGTCCTAATAGGCCTGGGAGCACTACAGGAGACCAGGGCTTATTTCACCCCTTATCTGCAACCATAAAAGACAGATATTCCCAGAGCAGCCATTTTAGAGACCTACCCCTGGGAA
>NW_012102699.1:1974017-1991946 GCF_000951045.1 Mandrillus leucophaeus
TATAAATTAAGCAGCAATACCAAATGAAGTTCGAGTGATGGGATGGAAAATGTCAACTGTCTTTTTCCTATTAGACTGACCTATGGATATATCTCAGTTTTTTTTTTAAGTTTTCATTTCTTTTTAATGTCAAGACAACTTAATAAAGCTCTGTCTAGAGTTTTAACTTAATGGCTGTCAGAATCAGTCTTGATAATTGCTTCTTTTGGGTTATCTGCACGTCGTCTTTCCATCGGTAACAAAATCAATACTGACACCACTTCAGAGCATTAGACTCCCCAACGTGCTTTCATGTGCACTTTTTCAATGGTTTGACCAGCAACCCTCTGAATTTCACAGAATATTATTATTATTTTCCAGCATAACAGGTGAGGAAACAGAGACTTAGCCTCATTAAAAATTTGCTGTACTAATGATTTTTTTGATATTTACTATGGCTGGTATTTTATGTGACTCTTTGAGAGACAGTAAGTTCTCCTTCCTTTTAAAACCATCAATAATGGAGCCACCAAAGCCAAAGCTTTAAGTGCTGGTGTGGCCTTTTGGTACTCATGATTAAGATCACATTTATTTGTAGTAATAATTCAGTATTACATCTCCCAAAGAGATGTACTGAGCAAGCACTGCAGTGACAAGATAAGTTGCCCTGTTTTGTTCCATATGTCTGTGCTCTAAGTATTCCATAGTTTTAATTGGTTCCCTGCAGAATAACATTTACAAGCATATGGTATGAAAAATGCTGACTGCTTTTGTTATCATGTATTTTAGTACTTGTGGTGGCCCCAGTTCACTTAGCCTTTAAATGTGATTATGAGGTTATTTAATGCACTTTATGGAGTACTTTTCCTTAACCTGCTTACCAAGTGTTAAATGCCATCGATATTGTGTATTGGGTAGCCCGTCCGTAGTTGGCCAGAGCACGAATTCACAAAAGCTTTCATCATGGGTTTGTGCTGCAAGGATGCTCTCTCTCTCTCCTCGCCTCATATGCAGTTTTCAAAGGCACTGCGAGGCTGCCTTCAATTATGCTTGAGAGTAAGGCGCGCTGTTGGGAGCCCGAAAGAGCCAAGAGGCACACAATAGAGCTCTCTGGCGCCTCGTTTGGGAGATTTACCAGTGATCCCTTGAAAAGGGAAAAGGGATTACAGATGTGAAATTAGACACAAAGACTGAAGAGGGGACCAGCTGTATTTTTGGATATTAGAGTTACTTTGGCACTTGGGTGGTTTCCTCAGGGAGTACGGTGGCAGAGTGCAGTTGAATTATTAATATTTCTGAGACTATGTACAAGACTTCTTTTAAAAAAAACTTTTATTATGGAAAATTTAAAACATATACAAAAGTGGAAAAAACTGCGTAATTAATCCTCAGTGGATCTATGACTTAGTGTATTAGCTTTCTAGGGATGATGTAACAAACCACCAATATTGGAGTGGCTTAAACAACACAAATTTACTGTCTAACAGCTCTGGAGGCTGGAAGTTCAAGATCAAGATATTGGCAGGGCCAGGCTTCCTCTGAAGGCACTGGGGAGGGATCTGTTCCAGGCCTCTCTCCCAGCTCTTGGTGGTCTCAGACGATCCTTGGTTTGTGGATGGGCTTCTCCCTGTGTCTTCACATCACCTTCCCTCTGTTCACATCCCTGTGTTTAAATTTCCCCTTTTCATAAGGTCACAGTCATGTTAGATAAGGGTCCATCTAATGACAGCATTTCAGCTTAACTAATTACATCTGCATGACCCCAGGTCCAAATAAGCTTATATTCTGAGGCACTGGGGGTTAGGACCCCAACATATTGTATTGGGGAAGCACATAATCCATACTGCTTACCTTGAATAATTATCAGTGTTTTGCTAATCTTGTTTCATCTGTTCCTTACCACACATACACACTTTTGTTTCCTGTGGTATTTTAAAACAAACCACAGACGTATCATTTTACCTGTAAGTTCTTCAGTATGTATCTCTGAACAATACAGAGTTTTGAAGTGTGAGGAGGGGGGTGTGTGTGTATGTGTGTTGTGTGTATGTTTTCCATAGTCATCATGTAAAATTTTTTTTAACTTAATGAGAAGCATGAAAAGAAGAGTAAAGGCTCCTGCTACTCTTCAGCCTGGGAAACTCTTATCTTTCTTCCCTTGAAGAAAGGCAAAAGTAACCTCCTCTGTGAAGCCTTCCCAACACTTAGGGCAATTAATGGCTCCTGTCCTCTGCGCCCCCAGGCTGTTCTTCTCCGACTTGTAATGTATAAGTAATTGTACTGTATTTGTAACAGGGTGCAGCAGAGATGAAAAAAGACTGGCTTTTGTGCATCATCGCTCTGTCTCTCTTCCTCCACTTCTTAGAAGAGGCGTTTCTAGAAGCCCACTGAGGGTCAAGGAGCTGAGGAGGAGCTCAGGGAGGGGGTGCGGTGGGGAGAGTTTGGAATATGCACGTGAGGATGCTTGGGTGGTGGGTCTTGCAGACGCTGCACCCTCAGTGGAGGTTGCTGGCCATGAGGGCAGTGTTCTAGGGCCTACCCTTCCAGCTGCCAAGGGCTTTTGTGGGTATGGCGTGGTATCTGTTTCTGTTGTTTCTAGGTGGGGCCAAACAACAGAAGCCTTCTATATATGCAGGTGTTTGTGGTCATCTGTATAAATGTTGACTATTTTCATTTTTTTTTAAAAAGGCAACAACCAAAAGGGAAATTTAAAAAATTGTCGTAGTAACTAGGCTGGGTGTGGTAGCTCACACCTATAATCACAGCACTTTGGGGGGCTGAAGCAGGCAGATTGCTTGAGACCAGGAGTTTGAGGCCAGTCTGGGCAACATGGTGAAACCTCATCTCTACTAAAACTACAAAAATTGGCCAGGCGGTGTGGCATGTACCTATAGTCCCAGCTACCCGGGAGGCTGAGGCAGGAGAATCACTTGAAACCGGGAGGTAGAGGTTGCAGTAGCCCAAGATTGCACCCCTGCACTCCAGCCTGGGCAACAGAGTGAGACTCTGTCTTAAAAAATTGTCATAGTAATTTATATTTGCCTCATTTGCCCCAAGATAATCAAGATTGATCACTTTTAAGTTTAAAAACACATATAAAATGGCTAGCAGATAGCGTGAGGAAGGGCTGAGCAGGGCCTTGGAGGCCCAGGATTAGCAAAGCACTAGACACAGCTGTTAGCAAACATAGTACAGTTATCTCTTGGTTTCCACAGGCAACTGGTTCCAGGACCCTCCCTGGATACCAAAATCCATTGATGCTCAAGTCCTTCATATAAAATTAACTAGTATTTGCATATAACCAACATGCTTCCTCCTGTATACATTAAATCATCTCTAGATTACTAATAATACCTAAAACAATGTAAATGCTATGTAAATTGTTGAAGGAATAATGACAAGAAAAAAAGTCTGCATATGTTCAGCACAGATACAACCATCCATTTTTTGTTTTTCTTTGAGTGTCTTTTATGCCTGGTTGGTTGAATCCATGAATGTCGAACCCAGGGATATGGGTGGCTGGCAGAGAGCGAGGTGGTCCTTAAATGCACAGGCTTCGGTGACCTCATTCTAGGACAGTCACAGTCTATATGGACCAAATTTATCTGTCACATAGGGGTAATGTAGGACTCCCACACAGGGGTCTGAGAATTTTGTGAAATGATGCCAGGCTCAGAGAAACAACATGACCCATGGTAGCTGCCCAGCCATTGCTCTGTAGGCACCATTCACTTTGGATTTTATGTGAATGGCACTCCCGGAGTTGAGCAATGGCGAGGTACTCTTTGCTGCCATATTGTTATTAACTGGTTGTTGCCACTTAGGTTTCTGTCTTCAGTGATGGGGATTTGCCAGCCAGGGAGTGGGAAAGAGGACCTCCCTCTCTGATGATGTCAGACCTGCCTGTCTTCTCTTGGCCTCACTCTACATCTTACTGTCAACACCCCCTACCACACATCTGGAATCCAATCCATTGAGGATTTTTTTAGCATGTTCTCCCTCCTTTCCACTCTGAGACTCTAAAGAGGGAACTAAATTATCAGCAGATTAAATTATGAGTGTATTAAAAAGTTACTCCTTGTTGCAAAGAAAAAGAAAGAGTTGGGGAGTCTTGCTCTCTTCTTTTGATAAAAATTTGTATTTAATAGGACCTATTTTACAGCTGTTTATTATGGCAAAAGATTTGGGTGATCTGATGCATTTTTATTATGTATTGTTAAGGTTTTCATAACATTTAAAAATCTTTCTCATGTGTTAATCTCTGGATATGTACTTTTTATTCAAAGTCCAATAAAGAAAGTAAAGCAACAAACTATTCTTCTACTATAACAGCTTCCTTTTTAATATGGCTGATTTATTTAGAACATCAAGATAGAAAATATTTCTGTATTAAAGATCTCTTCCATAATCTATTTAGTTAATTATCTCCCTTAGAATTACAAAAATAAAATTCAAATTGATAATATCAAAAAATTTTCCAATTGTCAGGCTCTGGAGACCCAAGTGAATTCTCCTCATAGAAGAGAGAAGACAAAAGGAAAATGTCTGAGCAACTCAAAAATCGGTTATTTACTACTTAGAATCATAAAACCATATTTTCCCAAGGTGGGAAGCCTCTGATGCTTAGAATACTTTAAACTTTCCGTGATACTTTAAACATGCTCTTAATAGAGCATGATACTCAGTTTATGTCAACATGTTTATGCTTTTAAAATATCAGTGGAATAATATGGAATTTATTTATGCATGCATTTCTATATCTCGCTGCATCTGCATTTACTTTGTATTGCACTGTTCTCTGCCATAAAATGTGTATTTTAATAAACCTTTGTTGAATATCTACTGTGCACCAGATAGTTTAGTTTTAAAAGGGTTTTCTATTTTGCAAAATATTTTGAAAGAGAGAGAGAAAGAGAGAGAGAGAGAATGATCCTGACAGGTCACCTGGAAGGTGAGAGTTCTTCTGTCACTGAAAAACATACAGTGTAATAAATAATGGCATCATTAAAAACTGTCATCTTTGCAAAGTACAGTAATTGCTCTGCAGATCCCTTCCCTGTGAACCTGCATACCTGCACCGTGCTGGAAATGATCTTCTCCTCCCTCCTGCTTCCAGCCACTTATCTATTCATTACTGTCAGGTCTGAGTGGGTTTCAGACATGCCAGGTGTGTGGTGTCACCGGCCTGACGTCCATTCCAAATGCAGACATTTACACTCGCGAGTATTAAAGCAATAGATCTTCCTTATGACAACAAAAAGCTGACTGCAGAAAAGCAAAGCTTCTGGGAAAAGTCTTTGAGCGCATCTTGGCTTGTTCATGGGGGGAGAAGACCTGACTAATTAGCTCCAGCCCTTCTAATCCGAAGGAGCAGAAATAATTAAAGTATCTGGGGCAACCTGTGCCACACGGCAGCAGGCTACAACAGAAGGGGCGACACGGTAAGAGGACGTGATCTTAACACAGGCTCCCAAAAGAAAGTTCTGGGAACTTTCCCCCACAAGGATCTATTAAAGTAAAATTAAGATATTTATGAATCACAATTTTTTTAATAAAATGAAAATACTTTAATCTAGAATAGAAGGGAAATTCCAACAAAAATTAGGGCTGCTTAATTATTAAGGTACTAGCCTTCAGGGCAAATTTGAGAAGTCATAACAATTTTTTCTGATTGCTATTGCATTTTGAGGCTGAGTCGGCTGTTGACCTGGGCAGAAGTCCTTTGTCTTAGAGACACTGCTGTGAATGATCATGTACATGTGATTGTGTAAATATTAGGGGAGAAGGGAGGGTTCTATCCTGCCGAATTCCCTAATGGATGTTAACTAACTTCTGTGGTCCTCCATATGCACCTTGTTTAGGGGGTTGCTAGGAATGGTGGGCACAGTAAACCAGCTCAGACCTGAGCGTGTGTGTGGACACCTGCAAGACAGCCTCATGGCACATGTCTGTGCAAAGATGTACAGTTTGTTTTTCAGAAGACTCTGTATTTTAAGTGGAGGGCTTGGAAACGTGTTTGGAAGAGTGGAAAAAGACAGGTGGAAGAGTTTCGAATGGTATCATAGCTTTGTTATTTTGGAGCTTTTTTCTTTGCTTTTGATACAAGTTACTGTAAATGTCCTATGCCACCATTTACTGCCTGTCATGTATGTACTGAATCATATGAGGCTTTTTTCTTGATATATTGTCAGGAAACAGTTAATAAAGAAATCCCATTTACACTCACCTCACATATAGAGTGGGTTTCTTTTTCCTGTCTATGGGAAAAAGGAATGACACGAAAAGCAGGAAGCATGCCTGAGTGCTCTAGTGAATTAAGATTGGAACCAGAATTTGGGGCTATTTCTCCACATCTTATTGTTTTTGTCTTAATTTGTAGCCAGGATAAATATTTAGATACATGTACACATGAGCCTAGTAATAACATTAAGCTGTCAAGATTAAGAGAAGAAAAGCAAACCCGGCCAGGCACGGTGGCTCATGCCTGTAATCCCAGCACTTTGGAAGGCCAAGGTGGGTGGATCACGAGGTCAGCAGTTCGAGACCAGCCTGACCAACATGGTGAAACCCCCTCTCTACTAAAAATACACAAAAAAATTAACTGGGCATGGTAGTACATGCCTGTAATCCCGGCTACTCGGGAGGCTGAGGCAGGAAAATTGCTTGAACCCAGGAGTTGGAGGTTGCAGTGAGCTGAGATCGTACCAGTGCACTCCAGCCTGAGTACAGTGGAATTGAAAAAAAAAAAAAAAAAAAAAAGCAAAACCACAAAAAGCAAAGCAAGGTGAGGGTTCCCAGTCTTTAATTTTCCTCAGTCATTTTTCTGATACTGAATCAACCTGACATCTCTTAGAAGTATTGCTGATGTAGCCTTAAATTCTAGATCCACTGAGAACAATTTCCTTGTTCAGTTGTATCACAGGAGACAGTGTTTGAATCATGTCAGGGTGGTGTGTGATCATTTTGCGTGGTCTGACGTGGTTCGTTTTTTTCTTTGTTTGGGTACCCATGGTGTCATAAACACACTGTTGTTCTCCCCTACCCTCTCCCCATAAGACAAAAGATAAAAAAGAATGCCATGAACAGCTGAAACACCTGCCAGGGTAGGGGGTTGGTGGTGTGGGAGAGGACAGAGCAGTTGGTGGGGGAGGAGAAAGGTGCATGGGATGGCAGACAACACATTCCCTTGTTTTCGCTACTTTAACCTCAGCCTAGGCTATAGCTGCCCAGGAACTCAGAATTTGGGCTTCTTATTTATTGCTTTGATTTACTCTTTCAACAAATATTTAGTTGACTAATACCAGGCACAAGTCTGACTGCTGATTCACCTCCACAGATTGAAACCAGAGACATGACCTGTTGCCAAGAATGTTCACACGGGGGCCTGGGCTGTTCACAGCACAGGGCAGAAAGGGCATTCCCTTCCTCCTCCCTCCCTTCCGCCCATCCACTCCCTCTCTCCCTCTTACCTTCCTCCCTGCTTCCCTCCCTCTCTTCCTCTTCTTTCCTTCCATTCTTTCTCTCTCTCTCTCTCTCTCTCTCTCTCTTTTCTTTCCCTTCCTCCTTCCTTACCCACTTCCTTCCTTCCTCTTATACCTTCCTCCCTCCCTCCCTTCCTTCCTTCCTTCCTTTTTTATTACTTAAGTTTTCAAACATATGTCAGCAGAGAAGACAAAGAGAATGCCACGTTCCCATCTCCCAGCTTCAAAAATCGCCAACATTTTGCAAAAAGGCTCAAGTTGAATATTTAACAACCCTTGGGGAAGGCAGGTGTATGTCTTGTTGTCATTCTGCTTATGAATAGCAGTAGGAAGTTCTTTGAACTTTACAAAATATTTCCCACATTTTGTCAGCCGAATGAGACTCTATAATAACCACAAAATATCACAAAAAGCACTATATGAAGTTTTGGAATTTGTTAGAAATCACTATATGTAAAATCAGTGCCTAAGGGCAAAACCCCTGTCCCTCTGATTATTAATACAACGGATACAGTTTTTGTCTTGAAATCATTTAAACTTCAATTTCAGAGTGACTTTATGCTAGACATGCATTGCTCACGCAAGGATTAGGGAGAGAGCTAAGAAACACCTGGTAGCTAATTAGAATTATGCCCTTCTAATTTGGTGGTTTCTGTATCTATGTTAGGCCCCAGGATTGGGCCTGCTGGATGTACATGTACTAATAGCAAGTCATGTTTTGGTAGAGTTCAATAGTGTACCTGTGCATACTGCTTGAGATATTTAAAAATGAAATTATTGCAATTGCTATATCTTCAGAATAATAGATGAATTAGAATGTGGTAGCAACTCAGAAGTGAAGAATCTTGTCTTGAGAGAAAAGAGGAAAATATGTGATGACTTAATACTCATAAAATCCATTACTTTATAAAATCATTTTAATTCAGTTTTGGAACTTTAGACCATGAAGTGGGCAGAATGCACATGTCATAATGCTCTGGTGTGTGTGTGTGTCTGTGTGTGTGTATATCTGTGTGAGTGTGTGTGTGTCTGTGTGTATATCTGTGTGTGTGTATGTATGTGTGTCTGTGTGTGTGTGTATCTGTGTGAGTGTATGTGTGTAGGGAGAAAGAAAGGGAGAGAAAGTGAGAGCCTGCTAAGCTTGAGACAGGAGTGGTTATTTGCAGCCTATAGTATAACTTTTGACTTTTGTGCTATTAACAAGGTTTTATCCCATGATACTGTTATTTCATAAGAACATGACAAAGACATTGTAAGAATGTTGAAAACTGGCCGGGCCGGGTGGCTCAAGCCTATAATCCCAGCACTTTGGGAGGCCGAGACAGGCGGATCATGAGGTCAGGAGATCGAGACCATCCTGGCTAACACGGTGAAACCCCGTCTCTACTAAAAATACAAAAAGTTAGCCGGGCGTGGTGGGGGGGTGCCTGTAGTCCCAGCTACTTGGGAAGCTGAGGCAGGAGAGTGGCATAAACCCGGGAGGCAGAGCTTGCAGTGAGCTGAGATCTAGCCACTGCACTCCAGCCTGGGCGACAGAGCCAGACTCCGTCTCAAAAAAAAAAAAAAAAAAAAAAGAATGTTAAAAATTATCTTTTGCCCAACTGTTATATCTGGTATTATCATTTTCACTAACAAAAATTGATTGGAGCCTCTCCTGTGTGAAGCACACTGCCTCAGGAAGTCTTGGGGACACAAAGACTTGAGGATCTCAGTTGGCTGACCTGTAAAAACCAGTCTCTAACCCCTGTTCATTGTACAGTGAGATTAGTAACAGTCTTTTGAATACATTCTCTTAATGAATATATTTATTTCTCAATTCTACTATGTATTACTATACCAGAATATAAGGAACATTGTAAAACATTTTATTGTTTATTTTTATTTTTGTAGCAGCGGGGTCTATGTTGCCCCCACTATGTTGCCCAGGCTGGTCTCGAACTCCTGGCCTCAAGCAATCCTCCTGCCTCAGCCTCTCACAGTGCTGGTATTACCGGCATGAGCCACCATTTCTGGCTGTAAACATATTTTAAAAAACAGAAAATGTAAAAGGATGACATAAATAGGTATCTGCATTGTTTCTTCTCTAACGCTGAGGACTACCTCATTTTGGAAATCACTGAAGGGTTTCAGCTGGGTGAATCCTGAGGCCTCTGCTAACACTGAGCTTCAACAAATCTAAACAACGTAACAGCAATTCTCTAACATTGTGCTTGATCTAGAACAACTCAAGCAGTCCTTTCCAAAAACAGTCGCAGATATAGTCTGCAGTTGACAGGGGCCGCATGGTCCTTGGGAGCATGTCATGGGTCCTCTTTCAGGCAATTGTTCCCAAACCTGGCTGCTCATGACAATCAGTCGTAATATTTCTGTCCATCTGATGAGCCAAAAAAAAAAAGACATTTTATTGTTGGTCTAATTTGCATTTCCATGACTACTAATGAGACTGACTATCTTTTCATATGTTCATTTCTTTTTCTCTTAATTGCCCCGATCACATCCATTACTGATGATTCCCCTGGGTTGTTTGTCTTTTTAAAAATCAATATATAGGAACCCTTTGTATGTTAGGAATATTGCTTTTAATGGCAGAATGGTACAAATACTATCATCCACTCTGTTATTTGCCTTTTATCATTCTTTTTGGTGCTATTGTCCTACCAAAATTTTCTTACTTTTAAAGACATTTAATAATGAAATGTTTGACACCTTAGATTTTTATTTATGTATTTATGTATCTATCTATTTATTTAGGATCCAGGGGATACATGTGCAGGTTTGTTACATGGGTGTATTAGGTGATGCTGAGGTTTAGGATACAGATGGTCCTGTCACCTAGGTAGTGAGCATAGTACCCAATAGGTAGCTTTTCAGCCCACTCCCTCCTTCCTCTTCCTCCTCTAGTAGACCCTAGTGTCTGTTGTTTCCATATTCACATCCATGTATAGTCAATGTTTAGCTCCCACTTAAAAGTGAGAACATGTAGTACTTGATTTTCTGTTCTTGCGTTAATTTGCTTAGAATAATGTCCTCCATCCAGCTCCATACATTTTGCTGCAAAGAACATGATTTTGTTCTGTTTTATGTCTGCGTAGTATTCCATGGCATATATGTACCACATTTTATTTATCCAATCCACCATTGATGGGCACCTAGATTGATTCCATGTCTTTGCTATTGGGAATGGCGCTGTGATTAACAAATACGTGCATGTGTCTTTGTGGTAGAATGATTTCTTTTCTTTTCTTTTCTTTTGGGTGTATATCTAGTAATGGGATTGTTGGGTCAACTGGTAGTTCTGTTTAAAGTTCTTTGAGAAATCTCCAAGCTGATTTCCACAGTGGCTGAACTAATTTGCATTCCCACCAACAGTGACAGTTTAGATTTAATTTTAAGTTTCATTATCATTTTGACATGAGGCAAAACAGAGGAGCAAATGCAGTCCATTCAAAAGCTAGGGAATCTAGGCTGCTCTTAGCTCAGTCTGAAGTGTATTGTTGCAACATTTTCAGGAAGCAAAGTAGGTAGATTGGGGAAAATATTGTACAGAGTGTGCTGCTGTTGTTTAGGACTCAAATGATAATGTCATATTAAATAATGCATGCTTATTGCATACTTAATGCAACTTTATTGAACAAGTTGTTCCATAGATGCCCAAGGCCAGAAAACAAAATAGTTTTTTTATTGATGTTACCAGAGTTGAATATGTTAATAATATTTTAGCAGTTTAACTCAATGAGAATAGGATAAACATCCCAAAAGACACACAGAGAAAAATTCACAAATAGTATGTTTATGTGAAGACACTGTTTTTATGTCCATATATAAAAGTGATCTAAAACACTCATAATCACAATAAACATGCATTACACAATATTACCTATCAACATGATAATGCTCAAATACACAAGGTTTGAAAACTAGGTATTTTTATGGATGGGAAGGTACATTTCTGTAATTTTCTGGTGAACGTTAAAATACATTCTTTGACCCAGAAATTTAAGATCCAGGAATTTATCCTGAAGAGATAACTAGGGATAGATAAAAAAATTATCTTCCAAAGTATTCACTGCAGTTTTATTTATACCACAAAAGTTAAAATATTATAAATTTAATCTCTAACAATAGAGGATTGACTAAAGCATGGCGATCCATATTAAGAAATACTATATACATTAAATGTGATCACTCATTCATTCATTCACTTTTTTCAGTAGTTATTGAACACTTACCACGTACAAAGCAGTAGGCTGGCAGCTGGAGTTACAAAAGCAAACAAAAGTCACCTATGGTCACAACAAGATTTAATTTTAGAAGTTGAAAATAATACTTAGAGTGCTGTTAATTTTAAAAAGAGAAGTTAAAAAATATGTGTAATAGGATCACACTATTGCAAAAGAGAGCACTCATAGAAGTATAGAAAAAAGATGAGAAGGAATACATGTAATATAGTAATTAACTGGGAATTAGGGGCTTTTGTGAGTTTCTACAAACGTTTTATAATGAACATAGTTTATGAAGTCATTAACATATAAACCTTAGGTGACGTGAGTGCAGGGTTCTATGTGTGTGTGGCGGGGATATTCTTTCTCATTTGGGCTTTAAAACTCTTGGACTGCCTTTGCTGTTGATCATTTAGTAGCAGAAGCTCTTCTAGCTTTTCCTAAGGCTCAGTTGTTTGTTAGGTGGTTTTGCATGACTCAAACATGGAGGCCTGAGCACAGTGAAAGGACACAGACAGAACAAGGTCAGAAGACACAAGGAAAGGATTTGGGAACTAGATACATGTTCACAGGAGGCTAAATGAAAAAGACTGCAGCTCTTTTTTTTTTCTGCCTCCCAGGTTCAAGTGATTCTCCTGCCTTAGGCTCCTAAGTAGCTGGGATTACAGGCATGTGCCACCAGGCCTTGCTGATTTTGTACTTTTAGTAGAGATGGAGTTTCACCATGTTGGTTAGGCTGGTCTCGAACTTCTGACCTCAGGTGATCCGCCTGCCTCGGCCTCCCAAAGTGCTGGGATTACAGGCGTGAGCCACCGCGCCTGGCCAAGATTGCAGCTCTTGAGCCTCAAAAAGGAAAGGCGAAGAGATTATAAAGATCTGTGAAACCACGGAGGTCAAACTCCTAGAATAGGGCACCTGTTTAAGCTAGAAGGAACCAGTGGGTAATAAAAGCATGCATCTCCCCGCAACAGTGGGATGGCTGGAAAATGAAAACATCTCAGGAAGCTATGCAGGACACTTCCCTTAGGGGTCCTTCAGGGAAGTTAAAGCTAATAGGAACACAACAGCAGTATGTCTATTCCTTAGCAAAGTTCAAGCCCTTCCCATAACACTAACCTTGTCAATTTTTGTTAGTATTTACAAGTACAGTTTCCATTTTTGAACAAGGAGGGGATCAGTTCAAGGAAATGACTATTACTGCCTTAAAACAAATATGAGCAAAAGCAGTTCAGCCTGCACACAGTAAGTGTTCAATAACTCAGCTATGCAAAGACAAGAGTTTAGACACCCCTGTGAGTTCATCCCCAGCCAATCAATTGTTTCAGCTTTCCAGCCCCTGCCTGCTAAAGTACCCTTAAAAACCCTAGCCTCAGGCTGGGCGCAGTGGCTCACGCTTGTAATCCCAGGACTTTGGGAGGCCTAGGCTGGTGGATCACCTGAGGTCAGGAGTTCGAGACCAGCCTGGCCAAAATGCTGAAATCCTGTCTCTACTAAAAAGAAAAATTAGCTAGGCTATGGTGGTGGGCACCTGTAATCCCAGCTACTTGGGAAGCTGAGGCAGGAGAATTGCTTGAACCTGGGAGGTTGCAGTGAGCCGAGATCGCACCATTGTGCTCCAACCTGGGCAACAAGAGTGAAACTCCGTCTCAAAACAAACAAACAAACAAACACCCTAGCCTCTGAATTCTTGGGGAGGCAGATTTGAGAAATACCTCCTGACTTCTCACTTGGCTGGCCCTGTGATGATTAAACTCTTTCTTTGCTGATATATTTGCTATTCTCGGTGCATTGGTTTTTCTGGGCAGCGGGCAAGAAGAACCCATAGGATTGGGACATTTTATTGAAAGGTTTATGGCAGCAGCAACCTTGCTTCTAAGCAGGTGGGGGAAGGAAAGAGCAAATGGAGGTGCCTAGGCTTACAGGAGGGCCCAGGAAGCCCTCTTTCTGGTCAGTTCTTCTGGGTGACTTGAAAGTGCTTTTGCCTAACAAGTGCAGCTTCATTTAATGGGCCGTTGAATCTGAATATGTAGGCATTTTGTGGGCTTTTAAAAAGAGATAAGAAGTTAAGAAGTCTCATTTTAGTGGTATATAGGATTACACTTTGAAAGCATATTAAAGTGATTTGAAATACTGGCATAGTCAATATACTTTCTTTTTTACATTGATTATGGAAAGATTCTGTCCATCTATTTTGGAAGTGTATCTAGATAACAAAGCAGTGTAGTATCTCTTTCAATCCATTATCATATTTCATTTTGTATTGGGTTTGTGCAGCACTGGGTTTAGGCATTCACAAAGGGTTGCCTGTCTTTTGAGATTCCTTGATGCTTGGTGTGCTTGTGTTGGTTGATATTAGGGCATGGATATTTACTCAGCAGACTCAGTCCCTCCAGCCTAGGAGTTTACAGAGTCACATTTGGAAAATGTATACACTAGGCAATAATTATTTGCTGAACATGCTGGACCTGCTCTCACCTCAGGGCCTTGGGACCCACTCTTCCCTTGGCCTGAGACACCCTTAATCCCACTTCCCTACCCTACAGACCTTCACTCAAATGACACTTTCTTTTTCTTTTTCTTTTCTTTTTTTAAATTATACTCTAAGTTCTGGGATACATGTGCAGAACATGCAGGTTTGTTACATAGGTATACATGTGCCTCGTTGGTTTGCTGCACCCATCAACCTGTCATCTACATTAGGTGTTTCTCCTAATGCTCTCCCTCCCCCAGCCCTCCAGCCCCCGACAGGCCCATTGTGTGACATTCCCCTCCCTGTGTCCATGTGTTCTCATTGTTCAACTCCCACTTATGAGTGAGAACATGCAGTGTTTGGTTTTCTGTTCTTGTGTTAGTTTGCTGAGAATGATGGTTTCCGCTTCATCCATGTCCCTGCAAAGGCCAAGAACTCATCCTTTTTTATGGCTGCATAGTATTCCATGGTGTATATGTGCCACATTTTCTTTATACAGTTGATCACTGATGGGCATCAAATGCCACTTTCTAATGAGCCTCGCCTCAGCATATGCCATTCCCCATTTCATGATTTCTTCTTCTCCATTTAAATTATCTGATTATTTGGTTCATCAGTTCTCCATGCACTAAATTGCAAGTGCAGTGAGGGATGGGATTTTTGTCCATTTGGTTTATTGCTGTATCCTCAGAGCCTAGAACAGTGCCTGGCACAAGCAGGTTTTTATTGTTTGGGTGACAATAGTAAATCGAATTGATGAAACTGTACATTTTTCCTTATTATTATTGTCCATTTTATTTAGGCGTGATTTGTCTGTTTGTGAATCATCCATAGCACAATTTGAACTGTATCAAGGGACATCAGTATTAAGATTGAGCACCTGTGAGTCTCTGAATATGTGGAGATGTGAGATAGGAAGGGCCCACGGATCTTCAGTGAGGAGTGCAGAGGATCTTTGGGGTCAGGAGTCTCTTTTGGGTTCTGTGAACTAGTCGGTTTCACTTGCTGCCCCTACAGATGGGCCCATTCCCTCAGGGTGCACCAGAACCATGAGGACCTCCTATTACCTGCCCCAGATGCCTGAAATCAGTCCCCAGACTTTTCTGCCTTGGCTTGACCCCTGTGTTTGCTCTGTTTGCACAGCCAAGGTCATTTGTGGGGGAAAGCTTGAGAGTAGGCCTTGTTTTTTTTTTTTTTTTGAGACGGAGTCTCGCTCTGTAGCTCAGGCTGGAGTGCAGTGGCCAGATCTCAGCTCACTTTTTTTTTTTTTTTTTTTTGAGACGGAGTCTCGCTCTGTAGCTCAGGCTGGAGTGCAGTGGCCAGATCTCAGCTCACTGCAAGCTCCACCTCCCGGGTCCACGCCATTCTCCTGCCTCAGCCTCCCGAGTAGCTGGGACTACAGGCGCCCGCCACCTCGCCCGGCTAGGTTTTGTTTTGTGGTTTTTTTTGGTATTTTTTAGTAGAGACGGGGTTTCACCAGGTTAGCCAGGATGGTCTCGATCTCCTGACCTCGTGATCCGCCCGTCTCGGCCTCCCAAAGTGCTGGGATTACAGGCTTGAGCCACCGCGCCTGGCCGAGAGTAGGCCTTGTATTTCTCTAGTTTTTAATTCCAATTTGAAAAGCTTGAGCTCACCTACAGGGTGAGTCTACATGACTAATTTTATGTTTTATTCCTCCAAGCAAGCAGGACTTTGAGCATGGTTACCCTTTGCTGCCCCGCAATTCTGTCTTATCAGTGGTTACTGGTACGGATTGGGCACTTAGGAACATCTGAGATATTCTGAGGCCAAGCCTATCCCTTTCAGGGCTTACTGGTGGCACAAAAGGTACCTTCTGGTTGGGCTGTCCCTTTCTGTCTGGTCTGCCAGACCAGACAGAAGCTGGGCTGAAATTTCCAGTCACCTTTTTGGGTTATGGCATGATTTCTGGAGGGTCTCTTTACAATGAGAGCATATTCCATTGGTGACACGTTAACTCAGGAGTACTCACTGGCATATATTCATTGGAGTTTCTGGCGGAGGAGCAGATACGTCCTTGAGAGCCTGGGCACCAAGATGGTATATTTTGATGGATAGGGTTGGAGGGGGAAAGAGAGTGCTGAAGCCTGGAAACTGTATATGCTCTGGGGATGGCAAATATGGGTGAATAGCACTGGAAGAGGCCATGACCATAAAGGAACTTGATGTATAGGACGAAGGGAAGTGGGGAGAGAAATGAGGGAACATGAAAAGGGAGACATGTTGGCCAGGCGCAGTGGCTCACGCCTGTAATCCCAGCACTTTAGGAGGCCGAGGTGGGTGGATCACTGGAGGTTAGGAATTTGAGACCAGCCTGGCCAATATGGTGAAACCCCATCTCTACTAAAAATACAAAAATTAGCTGGATGTAGTAGCAGGTGCCTGTAATCCTAGCTACTCAGGAGGCTGAGGTAGGAGAATTGCTTGAACCTGGGAGGTTGCAGTGAGCCAAGATCATGCCATTGCACTCCAGCTTGGGTGACAAGAGTGAAACTCCATCCTGGGGAAAAAAAGAAAAGAAAAAGAAAAGAGAGGCATGTGGCACCAAGGAGAACCTCAAAATTTTGCAGTGGGGTATGCTATGGTCCTCACCTGTTATACCTTTTTCTTTTTAAATGGAGAGAGATATATCAGCAAAGAAAGATTAATTAATTTACACTTAATCCATGTAAATTAACCTTGTAATTATCTTACAGGGTTCCTGAGTTGTGAGAGTTTGTGTAGCATGCTTTGGGGTTGCAGTCTTCATTTAGCACCTTTTCTTAAGTATAATTGGTTTTGGGCTTATTAATGAATTGGCACACAAGCCTTGCTACACTCCCCATGTCTTCTTTCGTGTAAGTTGAGGGTCGAACATAAAGCTATGTCAGGGAATGATCAAGTCTAGATAAGAAGCAAATAGGTCAGCTTTGGGGGTAATTTTGATCTCACAAATGTCTGAAGTCTTGCTGTATTTCATTCTCTCTTCTCTGTGAATTCAGTGCTCACTTGTGTGGACGCTGAGGTCCTCAGAGTGTTAAGAAGTCATTATGGCATTAGTACAGGACAGAGGAGATGGGGCTTACTGCACTGCGCCATGGGATTCTGGGAACCACCCTGGTCCATCACAGACTCCTCTGACCTGTAAAAAGTGCTGCTAATCTTCTTACTGTCTGCCTTATAAGATTTGGGAAGAGAAATGAGGTAATGTCTACTTAGATCTTTGAGCTTCTCGGAAGAATAGCATTCTGCAGTAATATGATTTCCTAATGTGTTTGTTTGTGTTGTAATAGACTGTAATTCCATTTACCTACCTTTCTTTAGGAGCTCCTAGAATATTTGACTGTCTTGCCCAGGGGAAGCAGTCTGACATTGAGAGTGAGAACTGGACCTAGACTAGAACCCTTAAAGCACATTGAGCCAAGTGAGCCAGCTATAAATTTATGAGTGTAGGGGAAGGATACTGGGAGAGGAAGAAATGGAAGCTGGATTTGGTCGTAACGAGGGAAGGGATTGTAATTATCTTCAGAGAGTTTATATCATACTTTTAAATCTTGCTGTTTTGCTGAGGATCAGTGTCTCAATTTTGAAAAAAATATTTATTTATACTGCTCTCGTTGTCTATAATGATAGACTAACCTAGCCCCCTCAAAGATTTGGTTTGTTATATTTATTGAGCCACGACCTATTGTGTTTGACTCTGATACCAGCAGTTCCATACAAACACTGACAAATTTTTAGATTCATTTGTAAAGTATGTAGTAGATTACTAAATAATACTT
>NW_012102699.1:1992956-1995477 GCF_000951045.1 Mandrillus leucophaeus
CCTTGTTACCCAAAATGTGACATGAAAAAAATAAATCCTTACCAAACTCTGTGTCTGTTTGCTTATGTTGCATGCCAGACACATATGAAAAAAGTCATTTTGTTTCTTAAATTAAGAACCTCTTATATAAAGAAATGATATAGAATACTATGCCGCTTAGAACAAAATGATACTAAAAAATTATGACTCAGAGATAGAGTTCATATGAAGTTAAATTATGAGTAATCTTAATAAAACCACATTTTCTCTTCTGGAAAGTTTACTAGAGTTTGAGTGAATATTTCAGAGTGTTAAACACTGTACAATTTTTATCTTCTCGTGTAAAACTTCATGATAAATTTATGATTTTCTCCCGTTGTGTATAAATAGAGATAAGGCATATATTTTTAAAGATAAAAATATGTTTATATTAATCTGTCACCAGTTAAGTTGTGATGTTTTATTTGAATTTGTTTCAGAATCGAAGCAAACGCTTGGAGAAGGTCCATGTGGTTATTGGGCCTAAATCATGTGACTTGGATTCTCTCATTTCGACCTTCACATATGCTTACTTTCTAGACAAGGTGAGGGAAAACAAGGGTAATACTTCTTATATTTTGAATTATTATGTAACTTTTAAGAATAAACATTTTCTCAAAACAAAGGAACCTATTAACTTAATTTTTAATGTTCTGATTTATTGTTGCAGAGCAAAAAGTATTATCATCCATGAGTCAACAAATATTTATTGGGCACCTACTATCTGTTAGGCATTGTTCTGGCTATTTCTTTCCAACTCTCCTTATAAAACATTGTTTCAATAAGGACAATGTTTTCAAATAAAACATTTAAAATGTTCATAATAATTGATTAATTTTATGGAAATTCATAGAACTAATAAAAGTAAGAATCAGATTTCTTGTTTTCCTTTGTCATCCTTGCTGATAGTCCTGCCTTTGGGAGCAGAAAAATACATGCAGAATAACTTGTGTGAACAGTACATGAATGGCAGAGCACACTGGCTAGAGTTTTCAGTGATAGGTATTACATGTCAAATCTGCTTCCTGTCGGTCCTTGTTTGGTTTTGCCTTGTAGCCCTGACTTTGTGCAGCAAGATCATCCTCAGTTAGTGATCATCTCCCTTGAGGAAGACTCTTTTTATTCTGTGAAGCATACGATGCACCTATGGAAGTGGAAAAGACCTTTCAACAAATGACTTTAAAACTTTAAATCTATAAAACTGATGAGCTCATGATGATGGGCTTTTTATTAACTTAAAGCCTAAAAATGTATGGTATGAGTATCTAGGTGCTATTTTCAATGTCACGCAATTTTTAATTTTTCAGAATCTGATTTGTTTCATTGCAATTTTGTTTGGATCCTTGGACCCTGACAGTAGGCAGAGCTGGTCTAAAGCGATTTAAATTCACACGAAGCCTAGTCTTCCAGAATGAGCTGTGGGTGGCCAGAACTGCTGTAGGGCAGAAGCTGATAAAAACGCTGGGTAAAATATTCTGATCTCTACATGTGGGCTTTATATCAAATTTATCTTAAAATTTGTTGAACTTTACAAGGGAGATTAATTGGTATGAGGAGATAAATGTGCCTCTGTTAAGACATGCATATTAACACTAATTTTGTTAACTGGTATTTTGACTCCTAGAAGAAAATGTTACTTATCTAGAGAACATGGAGTTGACAAAACCAAACTGATTTTTAGAGTGATAGTGGCATGGACTTGGAAATAATTTAATAATAACACCACCACTACCACCTACTACAATGTCTTGACATCCAATAAAAGGGGTAGAAAAAGTAATTGTGATAGATAAAACACATAGATAGATAAAAATAAAAATACATGTGGATTCTCTTCTTCAAAGGTTTGCCAGTAAGCATGGAGATGAATGTGGAATTACTGTAAGGTCTCATACTGAGAATTTGGTTATATTTCTCTGCCTCTCTCTTAGTTTACTGGCCCCCCCGGCTAGCGGCCTGTGTCTCCATTTAAATTTTCTTCAATAACCCAACTACTCCCTCTCAGAATACGAACATGTAGGATAAGGAAAGAGTTTTTCTGCCTCATGCGTACGACCCCATTTAAATCTTTCTCATTCTGGTAAGTGAGCCGCATTTACAGATAGGGAACACAGCGTCTCAGAGAGGAAACTGACTTTCTCAAACTTACGTAGTAGAGACTGGGGCTGGAACCTAGTTCTTGTGACATCAACTTCAGAATAGGTCCTGCCAGGAGAGGCTTAGGCCACATGCCTGATTTACATATTGATTCTTCCCCACTCAAGTTTCAATATCGGGAGTTAGATAGAACCTTCCATTCATTAGGAAAAGTAACTAGCCATACGTAAGTTGTTAACACTTATTATGCAACTGTGCTTCAGTATTAGCATGAGAGGAGGGAGAAAACCCACTTTGTTGGAGTGGCTTCATGCTTTGTATGCTATAGCAGTGGCTGATTCGTTTCTTTCATTCAACAAATATGTACTAAATGTTTACTATGTGCCAGACTGTTTTACACACTGGA
>NW_012102699.1:1998742-2002843 GCF_000951045.1 Mandrillus leucophaeus
ACTTGAAACTCAGTGTCACAAACGACTTGTCCAAAGAACCACATGCAGGCTTGACATGGTGTCTGATGCCTGTAATTCCAGCATTTTTGGAGGCCAAGGCAGGAGGTTCACTTGAGCCCAGGAGTTTGAGATCAACCTGGGAAACACGGTGAGACCCTGTCTCTACAAAAAGTACAAAAAAATTAGCTGGGCATAGTGGTACGCACCTGTGGTCCCAGCTACTCAGGAGGCTGAGGTGAAAGGATCACTTGAGCCTGGGAGGTTGAGGCTGCAATTGCATCTCATGGTTGAACTGTGATTACACCACTGAACTCCAGCCTAGATGACAGAGCGAGACCCTGTCTCAAAAAAACAAAACAAAACAAGCAACAACAACAAAAGCAAAGAACCACATGTAGTTAGCAGAAGAGTTGGAATTAGAACTTTTATCTTCTGACTCTTTGAATAAATACTTAAGCATTGCTAACTCATGCAAAAATCTACAGGTGCCTAAGGAGGAATAAGACAAATTCTCTGCCATCAAGAACTTTATGAAGATGTCCTTTTGATAAGCTTTCTACTGCTACTGAATGAAGATTCACCAGTTAAACACTTCAGTAGTTTAAAATGTTAGTTTTTCACAGTTTGGCGATTTGCAAGTTGTTGATAACCTTAACCAGTGGACACTGACTTTAGCATACATGAAATAAAACCTTTTCTATTTAATAATTTTGTATTTAACTTTTTAGGAAGCATATTTAGGTATGAATGTATTGTCATATCTATCATGCAATTCATTTACTTATGAGGAGTTTTGAAAATAACCTGCCTATGTGTGGCTGCTTTTATCCTCATGCTGTTTGAAACTGAATGAAATTATTTGAATAATATTTATCGATCATTGACACATGGCTAAAAGTTCTGGGTAGTTTATTTGACTGACTTCAATGACTGGTATTCAGGAAATCATATGCTTGACCAAATTTACATTTTAACTATTTCTTTTTCTTTTTCTTTCTTTCTTTTTTTTTTGAGATGGATTCTTGCTCTGTCGCCCAGGCTGGAGTGCAGTGGTGCAATCTCGGCTCACTGCAGCCTCCACCTCCCAGGTTCAAGCGATTCTCTTGCCTCAGCCTCCTGAGTAGCTAGGATTACAGGCATCTGCCACCACGCCCAGCTAATTTTTGTATTTTTAGTAGAGATGGGGTTTCGCCATGTTGGCCAGGCTGGTTTCAAACTCCTGACCTCAGGTGCTCCGCCTGCCTCAGCCTCCTAAAGTGCTGGGATTACAGGCGTGAGTCACCATGCCCAGCCATGTTAACTGTTTCAAACCAACTGATGTAAAGAGACACAGATAAATACAATGCAATTGGAATGTGAATTGTGGAACTAGTGTGTGTCAATCAATCAAAATCTGAGGAATAGTTTTGTTATCAATTAAAATGGAAAAATTTAGACTGATTTTGAGGCTGGGATTGTGAACTCTAGCTCTAGAATTGTTTATGAAATAGAATGCTTTTCAAAAATAAATTGAAATCTTTATTTCTTTCATTGCCACTCATTTGTTTTTGACAGGCAGAAAGAATAAAATTGGATTGATCCAAACTTTTCTTCCTGCCTTTGCTAAAAGCCACCTCTGTCTCACATATAAAGAATGATGGTGGAAGGAAAATAGGCCCAGTAGTGTTTTTTCTACACCACAGTGACTGGATTTGCAAGCTTTGGAGCCAGGTTATTGGAGTTTAAATACTGGCTAGTCTACTTAGTAGATGTGTGATGTTGCACAAATTTCTTAACCTCTTTGTGCCTCAGTTTTTTTTATTTACACAATGGGGATTTTCTAGTGGCATTTTCTAGTGTCGTTTTTAGTGCATTTTATAGAACTCTTTTTTTTTTTTTTTTTGAGACGAAGTCTCGCTCTATTGCCCAGGCCAGAGTGCAGTGGCACGGTCTTGGCTCACTGCAACCTCAGCCTATGTGGTTCAAGTGATTCTCCTGCCTCAGCCTCCCAGATAGCTGGGATTATAGGCACCTGCCACCATGCCTGGCTAATTTTTTTGTATTTTTAGTAGAGATTGGGTTTCCACATTGGCCAGGCTGGTGTTAAACTCCTGACCTTGTGATTCACCTGCCTCGGCCTCCCAAAGTGCTGGTATTACAGGCGTGAGTCACTGTGCTCGGCCTATAGAATTCATTTTACAGTGTTATTTTCTAGTTTAAAATATGATAATATACCTAAAGTATTTATAATAGTATCCAACCTGTGGTGGAAGTCCAATAGTGTTAGCTACTATTATTTTCCAAGAGTGCAGCACAGGATAAAGCTGGTAAGGTATGAAGGCATTTTAATAATTTGGGGGAAAATAAATGGTTTAAATGAAATGTGAAAATACGTAGAATAAGGCTCCCATCTTCTGAGTCATGTGAGTTCCCTCGTATTTTTGGTCATTGAGAGGAAGTCATTTGTGTGAGAGCAGAGATTTAAACATTCCCAAAAGTAATAAGACATGCCATATTCCTTTCTCCTCCTCCCCTCCATTTGCTTTATAGTGAAGACAAAACTTTAGAATCAGCAGTTGTCAAAGTCATTAATCCGGTTGAGCAGAGCGATGCCAACGTTGAGTTCCGAGAGTCTTCCTCTTCCCTCGTGCTGAAGGAGATTCTCCAGGAGGCTCCTGAGCTCATCACCGAGCAACTGGCTCATCGCCTCAGAGGTGAGAGACGGCACTTCCTATTAAATACCGGAAGGCTTAATGGAGTGTCTCCCGGCCTGCTCATGTAGAAAGAATGCGATCCATTCTTGGGTTAACAATCTCTTTAAAGACCACAGGAAGCTTCATCAGAGAGGCAGGGAGTAAAGAGTTTGTTAAAGAGTAGCATTATATTGAATATTAAAAATGTGCATTTAAAAATAGGCATGAGGGGCCTTTGCTGTTTCACTAGAGAAGAATATTAAAAGGAACTGCTGCAGCTCTGTTAGGGAGCTGGATAACACCTCTGGCCATTGTAATCGCTGCCAGAGGTGATTCTTGCCCCAAGACAGCATGATAGGGACCAGAATTCCAAGTTCCCAGGTTGAAATATCTGCTGATACTTTTCCATGCTTGGTTTATGACATACTGTTTGGATGGCAAAATACGTGCCCTTCATTTTGGTGATACTGTGTCAGGGCTTTTATAGTCAGATGTTACCTCCTTTGCTCGCCTATCTTGGAACATATTCCATCTTCACTCAAACTGTTTTAAGCCCTGGGGTCCTGAACACACCGTCATCAGTTCCTCTAGTAATCTCTCTTTCATCTCGATCAGTGGAGCCTCCTGCTTCCAAACGGTGGTTTTCAAGCTGGAAATTGTCAGTCAACTTTGGAACCACAAAATTACCACAGAAATTCCATTATTTACTCACAGAGGACACTGTTCTGGTTTTTGTAGAAAGCATTTCCCTCCCCACACCGCGAATCCATTTTGAACATGGTAGACAGAGACTTTTCTTAAAAGTATTCAACATAGGAAAGTGAAAAACAGTGATGAACAGATTGAAATAATTCTAAAAGAAGACCAGAAGTATGTTGACTCAACTCTTTTAAGGACTCTGTCCTTCAGTTCCTCTGTCTCTTCCACAGTTTGGAGGGGAAAAGGTTCAAGCGGTGTGTAATTCTTGTAAAGGTTTACAACTGATGGCCTTCGTAAACCTGCCTTAAATACTTCCCTGGCAATGAATGTCTGTAAAAATGCTCTGTGGGAAACTGTGCTCTCAACTAAACTAAGTAAGCACAATCATTTATCTTTGTGACAGAGCAGAAGGAAAATGAAGGTAATTGGGAATCTCAGCCAAGAGGAAAGTTGTTCAACAGCACAAATGTGTGGTACAGCCAAGCACTAGAGAATATTTTGTTTAAATATCTTGTAAACTAAGAAGTTTGGTTAATCGTTGTGAAACTACACGTGTTATTTAGTAGAAAAGAAATGTGATCGATAAGCAGATCATTATCATAATTTTCAACAAATAGTAAAATAATATGAAACAAATACATTGGCACAAAGATATGACTGTTTTGGTAGTGATAATGATATTTAGATTTAGGGAATTAGAAGGAGTGCAGACCCTTTTGTTATTTATCTT
>NW_012102699.1:2010599-2011693 GCF_000951045.1 Mandrillus leucophaeus
CCCATGCCTATGTCCTGAATGATATTGCCTAGGTTTTCTTCTAGGGTTATTATGGTTTTAGGTCTTATGTTTAAGTCTTTAATCCATCTTGAGTTAATTTTTGTAAAGTGTAAGGAAGGGATCCAGTTTCAGTTTTCTGTATATGGCTAGCCAGTTTTCCCAACACCATTTATTAAACAGGGAATCCTTTCCCCATTGCTTGTTTTTGTCAGGTTTGTCAAAAATCAGATGGTTGTAGATGTGTGGCATTATTTCTGAGGCCTCTGTTCTGTTCCATTGGTCTAAATTATCTGTTTTGGTACCAGTACTATGCTGTTTTGGTTACTGTACCTTGTACTATAGTTTGAAGCCAGGTAGCATGATGCCTCGAGCTTTGTTTTTTTACTTAGGATTGTTTTGGCTGTACGGGTTCTTTTTTAGTTCCATATGAAATTTAAAGTAGTTTTTTCGAATTCTGTGAGGAAAGTCGGTGGTAGCTTTCTTCACAGATGGGGATTCAATGGAGATAGCAGATTCAATGGGGATAGCATTGAATCTATAAATTACTTTGGGCAGTATGGCTATTTTCACAATATTGATTCTTCCTGTCCATGAGCATGGAATGTTTTTCCATTTGCTTGTGTCCTCTTTTGTTTCATTGAGCAGTGATTTGTAGTTCTCCTTGAAGAGGTCCTTCACATCTCTTGTAAGTTGGATTCCTAGCTATTTTATTCTCTTTGTAGCAGTTGTGAATGGGAATTCACTCATGATTTGGCTCTCTGTTTGTCTATTATTGGTGTATAGGAATGCTTATGATTTTTGCAGATTGATTTTGTTTCCGGAGACTTTGCTGAAGTTGTTTATCAGCTTAAGGAGATTTTGGGCTGAGGTGTTGCAGTTTTCTAAATATACAATCATGCCATCTGCAAACAGAGACAATTTGACTTCCTCTCTTCTTTTTGAATACCCTTTATTTCTTTCTCTTGCCTGATTGCCCTGGCCAGAGCCTCCAATACTGTGTTGAATAGGAGTGGTGAGAGTGGGCATCTTGTCTTGTGCCAAGTTTCAAAGGGAATGATTCCAGCTTTTGCCCATTCAGTATGATATTGGCTGTG
>NW_012102699.1:2013633-2013976 GCF_000951045.1 Mandrillus leucophaeus
ATACATTGGCACAAAGATATGACTGTTTTGGTAGTGATAATGATATTTAGATTTAGGGAATTAGAAGGAGTGCAGACCCTTTTGTTATTTATCTTGATTTTAGTTTGCAGAGCTACCAAAAAATAGAACAATGGTAAAAGATTTCACTTCTGTCTTTTTAAATTTTTTTACACTTTTTTTTTTTTTTAAATTTTTTTTAGAGAGAGGGGGTCTCACCATATTGCCCAGGCTAGTCTTGAACTCCTGGACTCAAGCCATCCACCAGCTTCAGTCTCCCAAAGTGCCGTAATTAAAGATGCGAGCCACCGCACCTGTCTGGATTTTGCTTTTCTTAACACCAGAT
>NW_012102699.1:2014026-2014309 GCF_000951045.1 Mandrillus leucophaeus
GGGCATCTTGTCTTGTGCCAAGTTTCAAAGGGAATGATTCCAGCTTTTGCCCATTCAGTATGATATTGGCTGTGGGTTTGTCATAAATTGCTCTTATTATTTTGAGATACATTCCATCAATACCTAGTTTATTGAGTGTTTTGAGCATGAAGGGGTGTTGAATTTTATCGAAGGCCTTTTGTGCATTTATTGAGATAATCATGTGGTTTTTGTCATTGGTTCTGTTTATGTGACGGATTACATTTATTGATTTGTGTATGTTGAACCAGCTTTGCATCCCAGG
>NW_012102699.1:2014617-2014951 GCF_000951045.1 Mandrillus leucophaeus
ATATATTTAAGATAGTTAGCTCTTCTTGTTGCATTGGTCCCTTTACTATTATGTAATGCCCGTCTTTGTCTTGTTTGATCTTTGTTGGTTTGAAGTCTGTTTTATCAGAGACTAGGACTGCAACCCCTGCTTTTTTTTGCTTTCCATTTGCTTGGTAAATATTCCTCCATCCCTTTATTTTGAGCCTATGTATGTTGTTGCACGTGAGATGTGTCTCCTGAATACAGCACAGCAATAGATCTTGACTGTATCCAATTTGCCAGTCTGTGTCTTTTAATTGGGGCATTTAGCCCATTTACATTTAAGGTTAATATTGTTATGTGTGAATTTGATC
>NW_012102699.1:2015335-2015761 GCF_000951045.1 Mandrillus leucophaeus
AAAAATTAGCCGGTGTGATGGCAGACACCTGTAATCCTAGCTACTTGGGAGGCTGAAGCAGGAGAATCGCTTGAACCCAGGAGGCGAAGGTCGCAGTGAGCCGAGATCACACCATTGTACTCCAGCCTAGAGGACAAGGGCGAAACTCCATCTCAAAAAAAAAAAAAAAAAAAGGAATCAAGTCAAATTTTGCTGTCATCCATGAATGCAGCTGGAAACCATCATTCTCAGCAAACTATGGCAAGAACAGAAAACCAAATACCGCATGTTCTCACTTTAGGTGGGAATTGAACAATGAGATCTCTTGGACACAGGAAGCAGAACATCACATACCGGGTCCTATTGTGGGGAGGGGGCAGGGGGAGGGATAGCATTAGGAGATATACCTAATGTAAATGACGAGTTAATGGGTGCAGCACACCAACA
>NW_012102699.1:2016086-2025373 GCF_000951045.1 Mandrillus leucophaeus
TGAGGCAGGAGAATGGCATGAACCCGGGAGGCGGAGCTTGCAGTGAGCTGAGATCTGGCCACTGCACTCCAGCCTGGGCAACAGAGTGAGACTCCGTCTCAAAAAAAAAAAAAGAATGTTGAACATTGGACCCTGCTCTCTTCTAGCTTGTAGGGTTTCCACAGAGAGATACACTGTTAGTCTGATGGGCTTCCCTTTGTGGGTAACCCTACCTTTCTCTCTAGCTGCCCTTAACATTTTTTCCTTCATTTCAACCTTGGTGAATCTGACAATTATGTGTCTTGGGGTTGCTCTTCTCAAGCAGTATCTTTGTGGTGTTCTCTGTATTTCCTGAATTTGAATGTTGGCCTATCTTGCTAGATTGGAGAAATTCTACTGGATAATATCCTAAAGAGTGTTTTCCAGCTTGGTTCCATTCTCACCATCACTTTCAGGCACACCAATCAAACGTAGGTTTGGTCTTTTCACTTAGTGCCATATTTCTTGGAGGCTTTGTTCATTCCTTTTCATTGTTTTCTCTTATCTTATCTTCACGCTTTATTTCATTAAATTGATCTTCAGTCTCTGATATCCTTTCTTCCGCTTGATCGATTCAGCTATTGATACTTGTGTATGCTTTATGAAGTTCTCGTGTCGTGTTTTTCAACTCTATCAGGTCATTTATATTCTTCTCTAAACTGGTTATTCCAGTTAGCAATTCCCCTAACCTTTTTTCAAGGTTCTTAGCTTCCTTACATTGTGTTAGAACATGCTTCTTTAGCTTGGAGGAATTTGTTATTACCCACCTTCTGAAGCCTACTTCTGTCACTTCATCAAATTCATTCTCCATCCAATTTTGTTCACTTGCTGGCTAGGAGTTGTGATACTTTGGAACAGAAGAGGTGTTCTGATTTCTTGAATTTTCAGCCTTTTTTTGCTGTTTATTCCTCATCTTTGTGGGTTTGTCTACCTTTGGTGTTTGATGTTGGTGATCTTCGGATGGGGTTTTTGTGTGGACGTCCTTTTTGTTAATGTTGATGCTGTTCCTTTCTGTTTGTTAGTTTTCCTTCCACCGGTCAAGCCCCTCTGCTGCAGGTCTGCTGGAGTTTGTTGGAGGTTCACTCCAGAGCCTGTTTGCTTGGGTATCACCAGCAGAGGCTGCAGAACAGCAAAGATTGCAGAACAGCAAAGATTGCTGCCTGTTCCTTCCTCTGGAAGCTTCATCCCAGAGGCACACCTACCAGATGCCAGCCGGAGCTCTCCTGTATGAGGTGTCTGTTGATCCCTGCTTGGAGGTGTCTCCCAGTCAGGAGGCATGGGGGTAAGGGACCCACTTGAGGAAGCAGTCTGTCCCTTAGCAGAGCTCAAGCACTGTGCTGGGAGATCTGCTGCTCTCTTCAGAGCCAGCAGGCAGGAATGTTTAAGTCTGCTGAAGCTGCACCTACAACCACCCCATCCCCCAAGTGCTCTGTCCCAGGGAGATGGGAATTATATCTATAAGCCCCTGACTGTAACTGCTGCCTTTCTTTGAGAGATGTCCTGTGCAGAGAGGAGGAATCTAGAGAGGCAGTGTGGCCACAGTGGCTTTGCAGCGCTGTGCTGGGCTCTGCCCAGTCCGAACTTCCCGAAGGCTTTGTTTACACTATGAGGGGAAAACCACCTACTCAAGCCTCGGTAATGGCGGACTCAAGCATCCCAGGTCGACTTCAGACTGCCATGCTGGCAGCGAGAATTTCAAGCCAGTGGATCTTAGCTTGCTGGGCTCCATGGGGGTGGGATCCACTGAGCTAGACCACTTGGCTCCCTGGCTTCAGCCCCTTTCCAGGGGAGTGAACGGTTCTGTATCGCTGGTGTTCCAGGCACCACTGGGGTATGAAAAAAAAAAAACTTCAGCTAGCTCGGTGTCTGCGCAAACGGCCACCCAGTTTTGCACTTGAAACCCAGGGCCCTGGTAGTATAGGCATCCAAGGGAATCTGCTGGTCTGCGGGTTGCGAAGACTGTGAGAAAAGCATAGTATCTGCGCTGGAATGCACCATTTCTCACGGTAGGGTCCCTCACAGCTTCCCTTGGCTAGGGGAGGGAGTTCCCCAACCCCTTGTGCCTCCTGGGCGAGGTGACGCCCCACCCTGCTTCTGCTTACCCTCCATGGACTGCACCCACTGTCTAACCAGTCCCGATGAGATGAGCCAGGTACCTCAGTTGGAAATACGGAAATCACTCCCCTTTGGCATTGATCTCTCTGGGAGCTGCAGACCGGAGCTGTTCCTATTCGATCATCTTGCCAGCCACCTAGGGCAATCTTTTTATTTTATATTATTTTATTTTATTTTATGTTATTTTATGTTATTTTATTTTATTTTTTTGAGAGGAAGTCTCGCTCTTATTGCCTAGGTTGGAGTGCAATGGCTCAATCTCAGCTCATTGCAACCTCTGCCTCCTGGGTTCCAGTGATTCTCCTGCATCAGTCTCCTGAGTAGCTGGGATTACAGGCACCTGCCACAAAGCCTGGCTAATTTTTGTATTTTTAGGAAAGACTGGGTTTTGCCATGATAGCCAGGCTGCTCTCGAACTCCTGACCTCAGGTGATCTGCCCGCCTCAGCCTCCCAAAGTGTTGGGATTACAGGCCTGAGCCGGCCTAGAACATATTTTTGTGTATTCTTCCAGGTCTTGAAAGAATGCTGATATTTTATACATGTCTTTGCCATAAGGAATTTTAGAAAAATGTCTGTTTCCAGATGATGTGAGACTAGATATTTATGGCTGATACTTGAGTCTTTAAAAGCATCATAATTAGACCTCAATGGACAATATATTATTATAAACATTGTACCAAAAAACTCTAAATTTACTATGAGCTAAGTACTTCATCAATTTGATTGTACTTTGCTTTTCATCCCCATGGCCGTATCCTGGAACGCATCATGCTTGGGCATGCTGGTGTGATGTAGATGGATTTCAGGTGGGCCAAGATATTGATTCCCTTGGTTCTTGGAGAAGGCCCTATGTATGCCTCTTAGACAACTGTGCTGAAAAAAATTTTTTTAAAAAAGATCACTTTCAGTGTGTTCCTTAATATGCAAAAGGTTGGGCCTACTCTTCTTTCTTCTTGCTTGTTAGCTCCTTTTCCTCTGCTCAACTTCTAAGTGTTGGGTGCCTAAAACTTGTCCTTTTTCCTATATGCTATCTTTAGGTGACTTTGTTTAGTTCCAAGACTTTAAATATTATACACAGGCTGATGACTGCCTGTATCTCCAACTGTAACCTCTTTTTAGAATTCCAGATTTATAGCCAATGCCCATGTGACATCTTCACATCCTTGTCTAATTAGGACCACATCCTTAATATGGCTGCAGTAGAACCTTTTAGTTTCTTATACCTCCAAACCTGCTTTTATTCCAATTTCTTCATTTCAGTAAACCACCTGATTGCTCAAGCCATAATCTAGGAGTTATACATGATTCTTTCCTTTGCCTTCTGCTGCACATTGATCCATCAGCAAGTCCTGCTGACGCTGCTGTTCTGTGTCTAGAACATAACATGAGTCTGTCTACATTTTCCATGATCACTGCTAGAGACCCAGTTCAAGCCTCCATTTTGCCTCTCTTTGACTACTGCCATAGTGGCCTGACTGTTGCCCTATCTCCTTGATAAAACCTATGGCCCATAAAGTAGTCAGAATGACTGCTTGTAAACTCTAAGTCAGGTCGTTTCAACCTCTTTCTTCAAACCTATCACACTCAAAATCCAAGCATCCTACCTCTACCCTTACAGACCACCACATCGTCTCTCCTCTGCCTACTCTCACATCACCTGATAACATTTCTCCCTTTTCCCACTGTGTTCCAGGCAAAGAGCCTTTTAGCTTTTCAAGTATGCCAAACTCTTTCCACTCTTGAGGATTTACATAAGCCGTTCCTTCCTTCTGGAATGCTTGTTTTTATCTATAAAATCTTGTCATCTCTCTCTTTCTTTCCTTCCTTCCTTCCTTCCTTCCTTCCTCTCTCTCTCTCTTTTCTTTTCTTTCGTTTTTTTTTTTTTTTTTGAGAATGAGTGTCGCTCTGTCCCGCCAGGCTGGAGTGCGGTGCTGTGATCTCTGCTCGCTGCAAACTCTGCCTCCTGGGTTCACAGCATCCTCCTGCCTCAGCCTCCGAGTAGCTGGGACTATAGGAGCCCGCCACCACGCCCGACTAATTTTTTGTATTTTTAGTGGAGATGGAGTTTCACCGTGTTAGCCAGATGGTCTCGATCTCCTGACCTCGTGATCCACCCACCTCAGTCTCCCGAAGTGCTGGGATTACAGGCACGAGCCAGCGTGCCCAACCTTGTCATCTCTCTTTCTAACTATCAGGAGCCTCCTCTTCCCTCTTGGTTCCTCAATCCAGGATGTAACTTCATAAAAAAAGAGACCTTATGTGTTGTGTGCACTGCTTCACGTGTCTCTAGTACCTAGAAGAGTACCTGACATATAGTAGGCTCTCGATAAACACTGTCATGAAAGGAATTTTGCAACATCGTTTATGTGCTGTCTGTTTTTATAACTGTATTGATTTAGTTAATGCTATAATTTAATTTCCATCCCACTTCAGTCCATCCGTCTAACATTTTTAATGTGTAGAATTTGAACATTGTTCCTTCTAGTTTTTTAAAAAAAAACCCTTATTTTTAGCTTTAAGAAATCCTAGTGTTTTGCAAGCATTTATTTTTATTTTCACCATTCGGTTATATAAATAAATAAGTAAATAAATAAATGTTATTTTAGCCCTTTTGTGGAGTATAACACTTTGTACCAAAAAGAATGCAAAACATGTGTGTAAAAGGACTTTTAAACAGTTCAAGGAATTATCACAAAGTGAACACCCTTTTAACAGTTATCCAGGTAAAGAGAAAGACCTTTTGGTGCTCCTTCCCACCACTGCTCACTCCCTCTCTAACTAGCGTTAACCAGTATTCTCATTTTTGTGGTACACTCTTCTTTGCTTTTCTTTATAGTTTTAACATCCTTGTGTGTACCCCACAGCAGTCCAGATGGGTTCTGGCTGTATTTTTGTTTGTTTGTTTGTTTGTTTGTTTGTTTCTTTCTTTCTTTTGAGACAGAGTTTCGCTCTTGTTACCCAGGCTGGAGTGCAATGGCGTAATCTCAGCTCACTGCAACCTCCACCTTCCAAGTTCAAGCGGTTCTCCTGCCTCAGCCTCCCAAGTAGCTGGGATTACAGGCATCTGCCACCATGCCCTGCTGATTTTTGTGTTTTTAGTAGAGAAGGGGTTTCATCATATTGATCAGGCTGCTCTTGAACTCCTGGCCTCAAGTGATCCACCTGCCTCGGCCCCCCAAAGTGTTGGGATTACAGGCATGAGCCACCGTGCCCAGCCTCTGCCTGTATTTGTGTGATATATAAATGGAATCATACAGTATATATTACTCATTGTTTTTAGGTCTCTACCTTTGTATTAAATGGAGTATCTACATGTATGGGTTTATCTATCTATTTTATTATTTTTGCCCTTCCTTCTTCCATAAAATATTTGAGGAGGCTTACAAAAATGCAAGCAATCTGATAAAAGAGAAAAAAAAGGCCAAGATCAGGAAAAATAAAAACAAGTACAGAAAGGAATAGGTTCAGATACAATTATAAATTTGGAGGAGTAAAAATAGTATTTGGTTTGAAAACTGGATATGAGCTTCCTGGAGCCAATGAAAAAATTAAAATATGATTAATTATAATCATATTTTTACTGAAATAAGCACATATACTAGTTTCTCATTTTAAAAAGATACAACTAAGTCGAAATTTTTTTGTGTGTGTCAGTCTTGAAAAGACACCTGATAATAACATAGATATACCCCTGCTCTATCCTTTTCCACATGCAATGGGGGCATATACAGGAATTGTGCATAGCATGTCGGATACTTCCTGCTCCTCAATCAGTGTATGGGGATTGCTTTAATAACTTTATTATTATTATTATTATTATTATTATTATTACTGTTTGAGACAGAGTCTCATTCTTGCCAGGCTGGAGTGCAGTGGCACAATCTTGGCTCACTGCAACCTCCGCCTCCTGGGTTCAAGTCATTCTTCTGCCTCAGCCTCCCAAGTAGCTGGGACTACAGGTGTGCACCACCAGGCCCGGCCAATTTTGTATTTTTAGTAGAGATGGGGTTTTGCCATGTTGGCCAGGATGGTCTCGATCTCTTGACCTTGTGATCTGCTTCCTCGGCCTCCCAAAGTGCTGGGATTACAGGCGTGAGCCACTGCGCCTGGCCAATAACTTTATTTTTTAATCAGCTTTACCTTTAGTCTAGCAACCTTATTTTCTGCTACAAATTTCTTTTCTACACATGCTGACGTTTTTCTCTAAATCTGAAAAATACATATTTAAATTCAATCGTGTTTGAATCTTTTTAGTCTTATACTCACAGCTGTAGCTACATATCAATGTTTGTATTATGGTATATATTATTTTATTCAAACATTGAGGCAGAACTTGATTATTATGGATTTTGTTAAAAAGATCATTTGTGTACTAGTTAGAGGTGTGTGTCATGTTGCCAGCATAGAAATAACGTGCTTGTGTTTTTCTAATAATGTCCCCCGTCACTCTGTCTTTTGGGCCCTAGCAGGACAGTCATGGATAAATGTCAGCAGGTGACTCATCTATGACCAAAATGTGTTCAGGCTCTGTGGGGGATTTAACAAAATAGAAATAATTTGCACTTTTCAAAATTATTAATTAATCTTACAATAGCTAGGTCTTGCTGTTGCCTTTTGATAGGATATATCCCCAAACTCAGAAATTTCAGGAAACAAATAATTAGCATCCACTTTCATTTGGAAAGGCACGTACTTATGTAGCATTACTTTCTAATTATTTGTGTAAGAAGGGAACGTGCTCATAAAGATGAGATCATAAATGGCCCTGAGTTTTGGAAACAACATCTTTTAGCTTCCCCCTTTCCTTGCCCACGTATTTTTGCTGGGGTTCTTCTTTGTTTCTTTGCTTTCTTTCTCTTCTCCCTTTTCTCCTTCTCCTGTTCTTGGGCTTCTCTCTGCCCCTATCTGATTCTAAGATCTTTTTGTGTTCATTTTCCAAGGCATGAACGTTCCATAAAGCCACATCATACAGTCATGGTGGCTGAAGCTGGTACTTAGTTATGCCCGGAGTTTGTGCCAAAAGCGAACAGTTACAGACCCGCCAGATTCCTCAACCTGTATTCTTTTATTTCCCCCTGAGATGTGTGCTAGAGGACTACTGCCAAATTCAAGATCCATTAAATTGCTGAATCATCACATTGGGGATTGTGTGCGTGCACATTTGTATTTGTGTGCGTGTGTGTTTCTGGGAACCAGCTGGCAATGAGATTTCAGCCACTGATTACCAGGCATGCTTAGATCAAAACCATACTTTACCTAAATGGCCTTTCATTTTCAATTGTGTAAGGCCTTGACAGGAGCCACAAGGCAAAGAGAGAAAGAAGAACAATTGTTCTTAGCCTAGGACTAAGCGAAAAACTAATATCCCAGGTTTTTAAAATTTAAACAAACTCTCTCCTTCCTACTGGTAGTTTCATTTGACCTTTAATAAAGAATAGTTGCTTCCTATTTTAGTAGCCTGGATTAACAGCTTCAAAAAGATCCTTTTAAGGAGGTCAAATAGGAAAGGAAGAGAGCCAATTTTTTTTTTTTTTTTTTCTCTCTCTCTTTCTCTCTCTCTTGCCCAAAGAGTGAATCATCTCTCTCCTGAAATGGTTACAAAATCCCGAGGGAATTACATTGCCTGTTTTACTTAGGAAGAGGGAGGGCTGTTTCGCTTAGGAAGAAGATATTGGGGGAAGGGGGAAGAAGTGATTGTTTCTGCTAGTTATAAAACCAAAATGATTCCTCAACCTCAGAGTGTTCACTATTTCTTCTGTCACACAAAGATAATCTTTATTCTTAAATTCAGACATTTTAAATTTATGGGAATAGTAGGCAGTTAATAGGCTTCTTTTTATACCTCTTCAGATAAAAACGTAAACAAGGTGTATTTCTTTTTTCTCCTTCCTTCTATTGTCCCCTCCCTGCTTCCTCTCTGCTATTCATTCCCTAGTTTTTTGTTTCAATATGAAAAACATCAATCCTAGGTAAAAGAAAAAAAGATTTAAGTTCCTTTTTTTCTGCTAAGAATTTATCATGCAGAATTTGCCTTTACTGTGTTGAACGTTTTCCCCAAACAATTTCTGACTTCATTAGATCATGTTTAATATTAATGTACCGCAATTGCTTTTGGCAAGAGGTCCTTCACTTCTCCATTCTTTTGAGCAAAGAATATTGTGGTTGCTTTCTTTTCTAATAGAATGAAGTGTTTGTTACGATTTCCTCATAATTGCTTTCTCTGTTGCTTGCTGTTAATTGCTCCTTCCCTCTACCTTGCCTATGAATAGCTGGGACACTTTGGGGTACGTCATTATGGATTTCAGTATTTCATTCTGCAAAATTTGCTGTAAGTTAGGTCAATGCTCGCTACAAAAATAGATTTGAATTGGCTGAGAGGTGTCTCTGGCTGCTGTAAGTCATGATACAGAAAAATAAGTTTGTAATTAAATGGGTTTCTAATGTAAGGTAGAAAAATTTGCCATGGATGCATTCCTGGGATAAAGTTGGGCTGTAGCCATTCTTATGCAGTAAAAATAACTCAGAGTATCATGAGCATTTTTCTGAGTTAGTTTTCATACTTTTATCAGTATATCATGTCCTTTGTAATAGTCAAGTCAAACTTAACTTAAGCCAATGTCAGATGTCTGTTTTCACTAAATTATTCCGTAGGTCTCTGTTTAATGTAGTATCTGTTAGATTAATTTCTTAATATTGCCTTTCCATTTTATGTCTTTAAAAAATAAGATCCCTAAATCAAAGAAATTGGATTCTTAGTTTGACTGTAAGCCAGGGCACATTAAGTATTTAATATTTTGATTCTATTGCATTTCTAAATTTTTGATTTTTAATTATTTGTGATTATTTATGGAAATACAGGTAATTTTGTATTATTGATCTTAATGCAGCAAACTTGCTAAATTTACGATCCAGAGCTCATTTGTAGATTCTTTGAGCTTTTTTTACACACATAATTGTATCATCTATGAGGAAAGACAGTGTTTATTCTTTATTTTCCGTTATACTTTTTACTTCTTTTGCTTGCCTTATTGCCCTCTGATTAGGATTCACAGTGCAGTGTTGAATAAGAATAACGATAATAGGCATCTTGGGGCCAGGCGTGGTGGCTCACACCTGTAATCCCAGTGATTGGATTTGGGAGGCTGAGGTGGGC
>NW_012102699.1:2025998-2054823 GCF_000951045.1 Mandrillus leucophaeus
GACTTGCCTCTGTTCCTTCTTGTAATGTCCTATCAGGTATTGGTATTAAGGTTTTGCTAGATTCATAAAATTCATAAAATGAAGATATAATTCCATTGTCTTTAGACTTTTGGGAAATCTCTCATTTTCTATTCTTTGGAATAATTTGTGTAAAATTAACATTTCTTAAATATTTGGAATTACGGACTTAACTATGGATTCATTTTTAAATAAATGTAAAACCATTCCGATTTTTTATTTCTTTTTCTGCCAGTTTTGGCAAGTTGAATTTTCCCAGTGGTGTCCGTGTCTTCTAAAATTTAAAACTTATTAAAATTAAGTTGTTAGTATCTTTTAATGTCAATAGAATCTGTAGTTATGTCACGATTTCATTGTTAATATTGGTAAACATTATCTTCTTTCTCTCCTGTCTCTTTTTTTCTTGAGCTGTTTTCAAAACTACTTATATTAGATTTTTCCAGAAATCAAAGTTTTGTTTTATTGATTTCTTCCATATGTGTTTGTTTCCTTCATCTTTAAGTTTTTGTCTTGTGTTTATTATATTTGTTCCTCTACCTTTTTTAGGTGAATTTAATGTGTGTTTCTTTTAACACTTATGCTTTTAAGGGTATAAAATTTCGTTAGAGCACAACTTGAGTTGAATCTCACGATTTAAAATATCATATTTTCATTCTCAGTTAGTTGACAGTATTATGTATTCTGGTTTACATTGTGATTTCTTCTTTTACCGTGAGTTATTTAGAAGTGCATTGTTTTTATTTTGTTATTGTTTTTAGACTATTTTTCAAGTAGCCACAGACTATAACTCTATCGTGGCCACCTTTTGAAATCTATTAGAATTTGAACTCTGCTTCAACAGATGGTCAATTTTGGTAAATGTTTCATTTGTACTAGAAAAGAAAGTATAGTCCACCACTATTGATAACAATTTAATATATGTTAATTAGGTCAAGTTTGTTACTCATGGTGGTCAAATGTTCTATATTTTTGCATACTTCTTCCCGCTGGTTCTTAGAGTTGCTGCGAGAGATGTGTTAAAATTTTCTACTGTGACTGTGTATATATCTCATTTTCATCTAGTTTTTTCAGTTTTTGCTTTAGATATTTAGAAGCTATGCTATTAGTGCATACAAATTTAGAATTGATGTATCTTCTGGAGGACTGACCCTTTATTAATGTAGAAATATTTGTCTTAATCTCATGTAATTCTTCTTGTTTTGTAATCCGTTTTGTTTGATATTAGCATATTACACCAACTTTCTCTTGTCATTGGTGTTCGCATGTTTATATTTTTCTGTCTTTTTACTTTCAACCTTCCATTGATTATATTTAAGGTGTGCTGTGGTAAACAGTATATTGTCATTTTGGTTTCTCAAATTCGGTTTGATACTATTTATCTTTTAATAGCAGTGCTTTGTCTCTGTGTTTAATGTAATTGCTGTGACATCTGGGTTTAAGTTTATTATTTTGCTGTTTGTTTCCTACTTGTCACACATTTTCTTCTTTTCCTCTCATTTCTTTACTGCTATATGCTAAATAAGTGTTTTTTATATTCTTTTAGTGGTTACAGTAGCAATTACAAGATACAGTTAAAATATCATATAAATTGATAGTTTTATCATTTCCCTGACAATCTGAGAACCTAAAACACCTTCCCTCTACTTAGCCCCTCCTCGGTTTGTTACTATTAAAATGTATTTTAATCATCCATATATAATATTTTAAACTTTAAAATATTACTATAATTTTAAACTCTTTAAAATATTACTATAATTTTAAACTCTTTAAAATATTACTATAATTTTAACCTCTTTAAAATATTACTATAATTGTTTTATACAGTGAATGTTGAATTTTTTCTTTCCCACATGTTTACATCATCCAATGTTTTTCTTTTCTTCCTGCATTTCTTTGCCTCCTTATGGGATAATTTTCTTCTGCCTTTACTGTTTCTTTTGGTGTAGATCTTGTGACACATGCTTTCAGCTTTTTTCATTTCTTTCTGAAATGCCTTTATTTTGCCTTTTTTTTAGAATTTGTTGGCCAGGCCCGGTGGCTCACGCCTCTAATCCCAGCACTTTGGGAGGCCGAGGCGGGCGGATCACGAGGTCAGGAGATCGAGACCATACTGGCTAACACGGTGAAACCCCATCTCTACTAAAAATATAAAAAATTAGCCGGGTGTGGTGGTGGGAGCCTGTAGTCCCAGCTACTCAGGAGGCTGAGACAGGAGAATGGCGTGAACCCAGGAGGAGGAGCTTGCAGTGGGCAGAGATTGTGCCACTGTGCTGCAGCCTGGGTGACAGAGCAAGACTCTGTCTCAAAAAAAAAAAAAAAAAAAAAATTGTTTCCGCTTCTAGATGGACAATTATTTTATATTAGCCCTTTGAAGATAGAATTCCATTGTCTTTAGACTTTCATCATTTTAATTGAGAAGTCAGTCATACTTTTAATGCCCTTTTTCTCTGATTGGTTTAATTTTTATTTTTTTTTTCCTCTCTGTAATTTTTTTTTAGCAGTTTTACTATCAGGCACCTAGAGGTGTTTGTCTTCGTCTTTATCCTGATTTGGGCTCATAGTTTTTCTTTTTCTTTTTCTGTTTTCCTTTTTTTTTTTTTTTGAGACTGAGTCTTGCTGTATCGCTCAGGCTGGAATGCAGTGGCACAATCTCAGCTCACTGCAACTTCTGCCTCCCAGGTTCAAGTCATTGTTGTCAGCCTCCAGAGTAGTTGAGATTGCAGGCACCCACCATCATGCCTGGCTAGTTGTTGTGTTTTTAGTAGAGACGGAGTTTCACCATGTTGGCAGGCTGGTCTCAAACTCCGGACGTCAAATGATCCACCCACCTTGGCCTCCAAAGTGTTGGGATTACAGGTGTGAGCCACCGCGCCCAACCCATAGCTTTTCTTTAATGTTTGAGTAATGTCTTTCATTAATTTTGAAAAATGAGTATACCAATTGCCTTTTCAGATATTGCTTCAGCTTCATTCTCTCCTCTCCAAGGGGGAACTACTGCCTATCTGTTAGACTTTGCTGCATTTCTCCATCTCTCTTAAGCTCATCTCTGTATTTTTCATCACTTTTTCTCTCCGTGCTTCAGTATGGTTATTTTCTTCTGACCTATTTTCTAATTCACTAAATCTTTTCCCCCATGCATCTAATCTGCTGTAAACACATTTGAGTTCTCAATTAAGTTATTAAATTGACAATTTTACGTTTTCATTTGATTATTTTACTTACAGATTCTAACTCTCTATTGTAATTCTTCAGCTATGTTTAAAATCCCCTCTGATTCTGTTTCTATTCTTTTCCTCATGAATTTATTCTTCTAGAGTTTCCAGTCATTTCTTCTATTTCCTTTATGATTGGCAATTTGTTATGGATGGCTGAATAGTGTATATGAAAAATGTACAGATGATGAGACTAGAGATGACAAAATTCTTTTGCTCTTGAGAGGTTTTACTTTTGTACCCCAAAGACAGTTAGAAGAGTGGCAGATAAAAAAACTATTCTCTGCTTAAGCCAATTCAAATCAGGATTTCGGTCCTCAGGAAGACTGACCAATTTTTGCTTCACCCTTCTCCCTGGGCAGGGGTTGGTATAGGTCCAGATAGTAAATATTTTAGGCTTTATGGGCCTACAGTCTCTGTTGAAACTACTCAACTCTGTCAATATAGTACAAAAGCATCTATAAACAATAAGCGAATTAATGAACGTGGCTGTGTTCCAATAAAACTTTATTTATAGAAATAGGCAATTAGCCAGATTTTATCTGCAGACTGTAGTTTTCCAACCCTTGTCCTAGGATGTAACTCTCTAGGGGTCCCGTCTCAAAACCGGGTTACTTAACTAAGACTCCTTTTCTGCAGAGGGCCCTAAACTTTAATTTTTGTCTCCATAGGCTGTTAAACTTCTGTTAGATTTGCAAACTTTTTCAGCCCAGTGGTTTATTTTATCACTTATGAATTAGCAAATACCCCAAGAGGAAAAGCAACACCAAATGTTGGGCTCACTTCTCTGTACTTACCCTCTCTCCAGGACCTGAGTTTCCAAGACAGTTACTTGGGTAACTCTGTGATACTTTCACAGATTTTTAAAAACTTGATCTAGCTTTTATCCTTGTTCTTAGTACAAGCAGTCTATCACAGTGAGAGGCAGATAAAGATCTTTTCTGAAATTCATTTTTACCATTGCCTTAATAAAGAGGGGAATTTATTTATTTATTTATTTATTTATTTATTTTTTTATTTTCTGAGACAGAGTCTCATTCTCTCTCCCAGGCTGGAGTGAAGTGGCTCAATATCAGCTCACTGCAACCTCCTCCTCCCAGATTCAAGCAATTCTCCTGCCTCAGCCTCCCAAGTAGCTGGGATTACAGGCGCCCGCCACCATGCCCAGCTAATTTTTTGTATTTTTAGTAGAGATGGGGTTTCGCCATGTTGGCCAGGCTGGTCTTAAACTCCTGACCTCAGATGATCCACCCACCTAAGCCTCCCAAAGTGCTGGGATTACAGGCGTGAGCGACTGCACCCAGCTGGAAAAATAATCTTTATAGTGTGAGTTTAATGTCAGAGATTGACAGACCACAGGGTATACACAAAATCCAGCTGGCTGCCCTCCACCTTCAAATGACTGTTGAAATGGAATCTGTTTAGTTCTGTGTGCTGACTGTTCTTTCCTTCGTTCTTACCCAAAACAGCCTCCTCACTGATCCTCCCCATATTCCTTATCAAAATTTTTCTCTACATGATAGCCAGAGTGATTCTTATAAAACATAAATGTGAGCATGTTACTTTCCCTACTTAAAACTCTTTAAAGATTTCTCATCCCTCTTAAAACATAAAATATAAAAATGGTCCTTACGTTGAAGGGCCTTACAAGCTGCCTTAAAGTTTGTCTGGCCTCTTCTCTCTCTCCAACCTGATTTTTCAACATTTCCCTTGCTAAAATCATGCTATCTACCTGTAATTAATTGCTTTCTATTCCTTGAACTGGCCCAATTCCCTCCCACCTCAGTGCCTTTGCACAGGCTCTTTCTGGATCATGACCTCCCTCTTGCCTTTGCCTGGAGTCCCTAGATATCCTTCAAACTCAGCTCAGGTTAACTGCCTCTAGGAAGACTCCTCTGAACCCTAAATTCTGGCCTAGATTCAGAGTACTATGGATTTCACCCATAATATTTCTTATTCTCTGCTACTGAAAATGTCTGTGCTTACTTATTTGTAACCTGTAATCTCCTGTGAGCTTCAAGAGGCAAGGTTATCTTTAGTCTAATCTTGAATTGTTAGCATCGAGCACAGTGCCTGGCCCATAAAAGGCACTCAGTAATTGTTTGTGAGGGAATGAATGGAAGACATGCTTTAAATATATTTAGCAATATTTACTTTTCTTTATGATATTTACATTCATTGATGCTTAGTATAACACTATGAGCTGGGAAAGCAGTACTATTCCTGTTTTAAAAATGGGAAACTGGAAATAGAGGCCAGATGACTTGCTTGGGACTTTCCAGCATGTTTGATGGTGAACATAGACCTCATCTCTAGGTTCTGTAGGTCTCAGGCCCTGTGTTTGGATTGGGTACCATAGTTTTCCCTCACTGGATACTTTATTTCTCCTTTTACCTTCTTTCCTCTTTTATTTATTTTCCATTTTCCCTCCCCGATGACTGGTGTTAAGGCTACACTGAAACAGAGATGGTAGTACCTTGATTAGTCAAGAGATTTGGGGATTTTTAGAGAGTTTAATCATTCATCATTAAGCGAAACTTCTCTCTCCCATGGCGATTCTGTGTTAATCTGGGCTTGGAATGCGGGGAAGAGTAAGAGTACATATGGGGTGCTAACTCCTCCGTTTCAAGATGAGATTATTCACAGAAGTCACAGGAGTTTGTGCAAGGTCCTTCATACTGGAAAATTACTTTGTAATTTAAACCTGTGATTTAGACCCAGCATGTGAGTCCTTATAATTAGATAATTGTAAATGACTTTAAAACTGTGTGTGATGCTTGGGAGATCAGAAATAGACGTCAGGTTAACCACCTTGTCAGAGTCCTCAGCTATTGACAGTGGGGTTATACATTCATTTAGTGTGAAAAGGAAGAAGTTTGTATGTAAAATTAATAATATAATGAGTGGAAACAGCATTCTCTGTGGTCCCTTAAAAGAAATAAGGCTGATTAGACTTTTAAATAGTTTACCACTAACTTCCTTTTTGAAATCACTTAAGACCAACGTGTATCTTTTTGTGTGTTTGTGTGGAGTTGGGGGAAGCTGCACATTTTTTTCCTTTATCTGTGAATTCTGTACCATAGAGTATGCTAGGGTCGGTTAAGTTGTAGAGAACAGCACTTGGAGAGTAATGAAGCTGGATGATGGTTCAACTGTCTTCTAAAAATTGGCTCTTGAATGTTACATGTGGAGAACCCTGGTCCAGGTGAGAGACAGGAATGGAAAGCTTAGATTGAGAGGCCAGGAAACACTGATTTTCCTGGCCCCTGTTCTGGCTTGACTGGAAAGCTTTAAGAGCATTTTTATTCATACCTTTCAGGTAGCATTCTTTTCAAGTGGATGACCATGGAATCAGAGAAGATCTCAGAGAAGCAGGAGGAAATTCTTTCTGTCCTGGAAGAAAAATTTCCTAACTTACCTCCAAGAGAGGACATCATCAACGTCCTACAGGAGACCCAGTTCAGTGCTCAGGGTGAGTGACTCTGTTCCCAGCTCTCTCGTCCCTCACGGGTAGGGATGGTTTGTGGCGTGGAGTGTTATCAGCCCTGAGACAGTATATTTGTTTCTTTGTTCTTTTATACAGAGTCTCGCTCTATCCCCCAGGCAGGAGTGCAGTAGCATGATCTTGGCTCACTGCAACCTCCACCTCCCAGGTTCAAGCAATTCTCATGCCTCAGTCTCCCAAGTAGCTGGGATTACAGGCACCCGCCACCATGCCCAGCTAATTTTTTGTATTTTTAGTAGAGATGGGGTTTCGCCATGTTGGCCAGGCTGGTCTTAAACTCCTGACCTCAGATGATCCACCCACCTAAGCCTCCCAAAGTGCTGGGATTACAGGCGTGAGCGACTGCACCCAGCTGGAAAAATAATCTTTATAGTGTGAGTTTAATGTCAGAGATTGACAGACCACAGGGTATACACAAAATCCAGCTGGCTGCCCTCCACCTTCAAATGACTGTTGAAATGGAATCTGTTTAGTTCTGTGTGCTGACTGTTCTTTCCTTCGTTCTTACCCAAAACAGCCTCCTCACTGATCCTCCCCATATTCCTTATCAAAATTTTTCTCTACATGATAGCCAGAGTGATTCTTATAAAACATAAATGTGAGCATGTTACTTTCCCTACTTAAAACTCTTTAAAGATTTCTCATCCCTCTTAAAACATAAAATATAAAAATGGTCCTTACGTTGAAGGGCCTTACAAGCTGCCTTAAAGTTTGTCTGGCCTCTTCTCTCTCTCCAACCTGATTTTTCAACATTTCCCTTGCTAAAATCATGCTATCTACCTGTAATTAATTGCTTTCTATTCCTTGAACTGGCCCAATTCCCTCCCACCTCAGTGCCTTTGCACAGGCTCTTTCTGGATCATGACCTCCCTCTTGCCTTTGCCTGGAGTCCCTAGATATCCTTCAAACTCAGCTCAGGTTAACTGCCTCTAGGAAGACTCCTCTGAACCCTAAATTCTGGCCTAGATTCAGAGTACTATGGATTTCACCCATAATATTTCTTATTCTCTGCTACTGAAAATGTCTGTGCTTACTTATTTGTAACCTGTAATCTCCTGTGAGCTTCAAGAGGCAAGGTTATCTTTAGTCTAATCTTGAATTGTTAGCATCGAGCACAGTGCCTGGCCCATAAAAGGCACTCAGTAATTGTTTGTGAGGGAATGAATGGAAGACATGCTTTAAATATATTTAGCAATATTTACTTTTCTTTATGATATTTACATTCATTGATGCTTAGTATAACACTATGAGCTGGGAAAGCAGTACTATTCCTGTTTTAAAAATGGGAAACTGGAAATAGAGGCCAGATGACTTGCTTGGGACTTTCCAGCATGTTTGATGGTGAACATAGACCTCATCTCTAGGTTCTGTAGGTCTCAGGCCCTGTGTTTGGATTGGGTACCATAGTTTTCCCTCACTGGATACTTTATTTCTCCTTTTACCTTCTTTCCTCTTTTATTTATTTTCCATTTTCCCTCCCCGATGACTGGTGTTAAGGCTACACTGAAACAGAGATGGTAGTACCTTGATTAGTCAAGAGATTTGGGGATTTTTAGAGAGTTTAATCATTCATCATTAAGCGAAACTTCTCTCTCCCATGGCGATTCTGTGTTAATCTGGGCTTGGAATGCGGGGAAGAGTAAGAGTACATATGGGGTGCTAACTCCTCCGTTTCAAGATGAGATTATTCACAGAAGTCACAGGAGTTTGTGCAAGGTCCTTCATACTGGAAAATTACTTTGTAATTTAAACCTGTGATTTAGACCCAGCATGTGAGTCCTTATAATTAGATAATTGTAAATGACTTTAAAACTGTGTGTGATGCTTGGGAGATCAGAAATAGACGTCAGGTTAACCACCTTGTCAGAGTCCTCAGCTATTGACAGTGGGGTTATACATTCATTTAGTGTGAAAAGGAAGAAGTTTGTATGTAAAATTAATAATATAATGAGTGGAAACAGCATTCTCTGTGGTCCCTTAAAAGAAATAAGGCTGATTAGACTTTTAAATAGTTTACCACTAACTTCCTTTTTGAAATCACTTAAGACCAACGTGTATCTTTTTGTGTGTTTGTGTGGAGTTGGGGGAAGCTGCACATTTTTTTCCTTTATCTGTGAATTCTGTACCATAGAGTATGCTAGGGTCGGTTAAGTTGTAGAGAACAGCACTTGGAGAGTAATGAAGCTGGATGATGGTTCAACTGTCTTCTAAAAATTGGCTCTTGAATGTTACATGTGGAGAACCCTGGTCCAGGTGAGAGACAGGAATGGAAAGCTTAGATTGAGAGGCCAGGAAACACTGATTTTCCTGGCCCCTGTTCTGGCTTGACTGGAAAGCTTTAAGAGCATTTTTATTCATACCTTTCAGGTAGCATTCTTTTCAAGTGGATGACCATGGAATCAGAGAAGATCTCAGAGAAGCAGGAGGAAATTCTTTCTGTCCTGGAAGAAAAATTTCCTAACTTACCTCCAAGAGAGGACATCATCAACGTCCTACAGGAGACCCAGTTCAGTGCTCAGGGTGAGTGACTCTGTTCCCAGCTCTCTCGTCCCTCACGGGTAGGGATGGTTTGTGGCGTGGAGTGTTATCAGCCCTGAGACAGTATATTTGTTTCTTTGTTTTTTTATACAGAGTCTCGCTCTATCCCCCAGGCAGGAGTGCAGTAGCATGATCTTGGCTCACTGCAACCTCCACCTCCCAGGTTCAAGCAATTCTCATGCCTCAGTCTCCCAAGTAGCTGGGATTACAGGCATGCGCCACCACAGTCAGCTAATTTTTGGCATTTTTAGTAGAGGCAGGGTTTGACCATGTTGGCCAGGCTGGTCTCGAACTCCTGGCCTCAAGTCATCCACCTGCCTCGGCCTCCCAAAGTGCTGGGATTACAGGTGTGAGCCACCACGCCTGACTGAGAAGGTACATTTGAATGTGTTTCACTTTCTTCCTATTGCTTGTGCTGGTGGAAGGTTTCCAGGCACATAATGTTGGCTCCCCTGGAAACAGACAGCTTGTACTGTGGCCTCTACTCTGAGGCCTTCATGCCTAGATGTGTGGTTGATTCACGTGTCTAGTGCACGTCTCAGGTGCATCATTGCATGCAGTCCTCGTGCTGACGGGATTCTATTTTTGAGAAGATGGGAGGAGCAATATCAAGCACAATGGGATTTCATAAATCAATTAGTTTGAGAAGGAAATGAGCGAGAAGATGGCTACGTTGATGAAACTGTTGTCAGTGTCTAGGCTTTGTCAGGACGGTGAATTTCCTGGATCAACTATTTTACAATAATAAATGGCTATAATTCACTGGATACCTGCTTTATATAGGTTTTGATGGAGTAGATTGGTAAGGATGATCTTGCCGAATCCTCATGACAACCCCAAGAGTCAGTGCTTTGTTGTCCCAGTCTCCAGATGAGGGAGGACACGGAAGTGCAGAAAGCCTTCACTGCTTTCCCAACACCAAACACACGCAGCCGGCAGGTGGCCAGGCCAGACCTAAACCCAGCCTATATGTCTTTAAGATATAAACACTAAATTACATAACTTTCTCTCTTAGTTCAGGAACCCCGTCCCCAGGGGCAGGAGGGGCAGAGCCTGAGGCAAAGTGGTTTATGTGGGAGGTGGTTCCAGTGAACACCGATAGGGGAATGGAATGCTTCAGCAAGCAGGTTGGCTCCATGGGAAACCAGAGCTTAATCCCACCACACACCACGAGAAAGAGGGTAAACTCATACTTCAGGGTTGTCCCACCTGAGGGATGCAGTGGTGTGCTCATCTGGGCTCCAGGAGCTGATGGTTAAATGTTCAGGAATTTTGGGAGTTGGGTGATGTTGGATTGGTAGCTTGAGATCAGCCATGGTAGGAGTATTTAGATCCCTGAAATCGACAAACACTACAAATCAGGATTTGTTACTGGCTGTTAAACATTTACCAGCAGACCACTGGAAGAGTGTGGGCTACTCAGTCCCAGAGGGCCTTAATTCTCCAGCATAGGCTCTGGTGGCCAAGGAAAGCCCTCAGGAAAAGAGAGGCACGTGCTGGTGGTGGAGCATCATGCTGGGTGCACTGGGATGGGAAAGTTTGAGGAAATGAGGTGGGGCCTTCGCAGTGTCCATTGCACCTTCTGTTACCTATGCATAGATGTGCATGTACGCGTGTGTATGCTGCACAAGGGAATGTGTTTTGTCATTCATTTTCACAATGACACCAAACTTTTAATGTCACAATGTCTTCAATCAATCATTTTATGCTGCATTATAAAAGATTGTGGCTTTTCAATCTTTGAGTCAAAGAAACATATTTAGTAACTGTCTGTTCCCCTATGCTGCTGTGATTGACAGAGCGTTCTAAGTGGGTAGCACTAGCAGTGGTCTCTGAAGCCTTAACATACATCTGGGAAGGATGCAGTGCTTTACTAGGCTTTATTATAGATCTTCCTCCCAAGAGAGTAGGCCTAATCAGACGTAATAATGTAGCGTGAGAATTAAATGTTAAGCCAGATCCTTTGCTGCTTTACTGTGATAGATTTCATTGAGTTCCATTGGTCAACTGACTACAACTATGCAGTTCTGGATAATTTAGCCATTCTGAATTATTACTCCCATTAATTAGGGAATTTAATAACTCCTATTGTCAGAGCCTATTATGAGGGTAAGCAACTTAATTAAGATAGTCTTATGAGTCACATTTATAAAGTGCATTTTGAATGAAATTATACTAGAAAACATGGGGGCTTACCTAAATGCAGCCTGAAAGCCAGTTTTGGCTTTGTTTGGTATTATTTAACTAGTTTGCATTGTGATGCTAATTTTTCTTCATTTGTCCACCTCCACCTGTCCATTTCCTGCCTTTGTCTGCTCTGGGGCTCCAGAGGTGGACCCCTAAGTATTTAATCTTATGTGCTCCTGCAACACTGGCTTCTGGTTGGGTGTGACCAATGGGAAGAGTTAGGAACAGGTAGGGATGGGGGCAAGGAGAAGAGTGAGAGTGTAGTGGATCTTCCCTGCCTTCTTCCTGCTTTGGTGGAAGTTTCTGCAGCCAGTCTTCTCCAGTTCCAGATCTCTGTTTTCTTTCTGGGTCCCTTTGCTAGCCTTTGGATGCCTCATCATCTTTTATTCACTTTCTCATCCAGCCCACATCTCTGTAAGTGTCCTGCCATTAGCACATCTTCTTTTGCAGCAAAAGAGGTGCATTTTTCCTATTGGGATCCTAACTGATGCAGACGTGATATGATTATTGCCTTTGTGTGTGCGTGTGTGTGTGTGTGTGTGTGTGTGTGTGTGTTGTGGATAGAAGTGACATTTCAGGGGAAAAGAATGAAATTTACAGAGTAAATTCTTAAAACAATCCCTTGATATTACAAAAAAAAAAAAATACCTCAATAACATAGTGGTTTCTTTTTTTTCCTGTCATCCACAGGTTTAAGTATTGAACAGACAATGTTGAAAGATCTAAAGGAACTGTCTGATGGAGAAATAAAAGTGGCCATTAGTACTGTGAGCATGAACCTTGAGGTAAGGGTGGGAATGCTTTTTTAGCAATGATCAATTTCCCACAATTGCAGTCTGAGCAACTGGAATGTAACTCTCTCCATTGGATAAGTCCATGGTAGTCCTTTGCTTCTTTGTGATACATTTGACTTGGAATATAGTGGCAGGTTATTATTTGGGTGAAAACACTATGCTAAGTCAATGAAAAATTCTCAAGATGAATGCTCTTTCATTCATCTCAGTAAAACAAAGCCTAAAGCTCTTTCATTCATCTCAGTAAAACACTCAGATGTGGGTGTATATTTAACCTCTTTAATAGAAATTATGATATATGTGATCAGGTTCACTTCCATATTTTCTGTGTACCACCCTGTATTGTTCATAGAACTTTTCTTAAAAAAAAAAAAAAAAAAACACAGATTATCTTTTGATCTTCAGAACTATTCGGATGCATGCCATTTTGGTAATCAGTGGCGACAACTCAAGTATTAATTAACAAGGAACCTCCTTCCAATCTGTTAACTGAATGGCTCAGGGTGAATGCTTCTTTTGTCTTTGTGTGTTTCCTTGGTGAATTATCTTTTGTCTACTTTGGGAGTTTTCAATGACTTATATGTTAATCTTAATTAAACTAACTAATGGGAACTATACTTTATAGAGGCACATTTGTGCATTTGTAGAAGTCTGCGTATTTCTTTACTGTTGCGTTGGCTTTATTAGGTTATCTATGTTTGGTTGGGCACTTGGCTCTCAGGTAGAGTTTATGGAGATAAAATATGCTCTATAGGAATCTGTCTTTTGGTTTTTAGAATTGTATGTTACTATTCTTTCTTTCTTTCTTTTTTTTTTTTTTTTCTTTTGAGGTGGAGTCTTGCTCTGTCACCCAGGCTGGAGTGCAGTGGCACCATCTCGGCTCACTGCAACCTGGCGCCTCCTGGGTTCAAGTGATTCTCCTGCCTCAGCCTTCCGAGTAGTTGGGATTACAGGTGCCCGCCACCACTCCTGACTAATTTTTGTATCTTAGTAGAGACAGGGTTTCACCACGTTGGTCAGGCTGGTCTTGAACTCCTGACCTCAAATGATCCACCCGCCTTGACCTCCCAAAGTGCTGGGATTACTGGTGTGAGCCACCACACCCGACCTATTCTTCTTTTTCTCATGGTGATGTTGACTATATCAATGTGTATATTTCTCTGGAATAGCAGGCACTCATATTGGTGTCTACATCCTCAGAAAACCCAAGAGCAAGCCAGGTGCTTTCTTTTCTGTGATCTTTTTGTCAAATTTATTTCCAGTTTATAAGCATTGTAATTCAGCTTATAAATCTGTATGAAAACTAGGAGGCAGACTGTGACGTTTGGTGGCACCTCACAGTTTACAGAGCATGTTCTCATGGTATGCACTTGATAAATTGACTCAACTCTTTCTATGGACTTTCAGGTTGATAAATGCTCCATATGATTAGTTATTGATGTGAACCAATTCAACAAATATATTCAATTTGTGATGTAGTAACTATATAATCACCATCAATTAGAACTCTGCTTTGTGCCTAAAAACCCAAGGAAAACATGGATCTTGCAAGGGTCAGTAGCTCTGAGAATCATTTCTACTAGTTCAAGCCTTAGGGTTTTCTTTCTCTTTTCCCCTCTCCTCTGTCTTCCTTCATTTAATGGCATCTTATTAGGTTTTAAATGGCTTGTTTGGAATTCCTTCCTAAATTAACATAGAATGTCTTGTAATTGCTTTGGGAACTGTCTGTAATTAGCAAATTATTTTACGGCTATTAATATTACAGACTTACTGTAGCTTTAATATACCTCCATTTATATTATAGGGGTATGCAAATGGCTTTGTCAGATGTGTTAAACTGTAAATGCCTATCAAGCAGAATAAGTGATAAAATAATCATCTTAATCTTGAAAGTAATTTACAGAGGTCCAGTAATTAATCAGGTGGTTAAGCACGTTTCTGGAAGTGTTATATGATCCTGGAGGAGAAGAACATTTGTATATAATAAAGAAGGGTACACAGTTTAAACTGTCATTGGCTGAATGAGAACTTTTCACTTTTGCATAATGGAGATATTAAAGATGACTGAGAAGTGGGGGGGGGAAAAAAAAAAACTCTCCTTAGTAACATCCTGTATCTTCCTTGAAAGAAAAAATGCAAATCAGTTATCCAATCTGTCTGCTGGAAAAATTCCCAAGTTAACGTCAGTTTAATTTTCTCTGTAGATTGTCCTTGGATGCAGTGGTATTTTCCCAATCCATACTCATATTTGATTACATTTCATCATTCCTTTCTCATTCCCATTCACCTCACTTTAAAAATTAACGACAGAATCTTCACAATCTTATTTTGTGGGTTTTGGAACAGTTGTATAATTGCTCGTTGAATCTAGGTATATTCTCAAAGAAACCTTCTTAGTTCCCATGACTTTCCGAATCTTGCTCATCCTCCAAAGCACGGTCAACCAAGGTGCGTCATGATAACTCTTACAAATTCACTATTTTTTATTACCACCCTCTGAACTCTTGCTAAATGTAGTCTAGGTGACCAACTTAGGAGTTCACTCTTTACATTAGATCTTCCGTTGCTTTTGAATTTGTTTAATATATTTAATCATGGTCAGATAGTATTTTAAATTAATTGAGGATACTGATGGTATCTTTGACTTCTCTCCCTCTTCAATTTTCTGTAACAGCAATGGGCACATAGTAGATGCTTAGTAAATACAACTATTTAGTTAATGCTTGTTGGTGTTTGCAGTTCGTCCCTTTGCTATCTGATTTTTATTTCCTTTTGGATTTACATAAATCAGCTAGGAAAGCAAAGCCACTTAGCTAGGCATCCAAGGCAGTCTGCTTTTTCCTCTCCCAACGAGTTTCTACCAGAGAACTATGGTTGAAGGATGACATCAAACAGATGAAAAATGGCCCACATATTTATAGAAAGTATGCTTATCCTGCTCTCCAAAAATGGAGTGAGAGGCTTTGCAAAGTAGTTAGCTATAGTCACTGAAAGAAATCAACTGTAGGTTCTGCAGCATGTCAGGGATACAGGAATGAAGATTCCTGGCATTTTCAATGGTTCTTTGCAGTGCTGTAATTCTACCGTTGTGTAAGTCATGGCCTTTATTTGGCTGATGACCCAGTTAATTTTCTTGGATGGAAATATTCAGAAAATTAGAAAGATTTATCTCTCTGTAACTTACACAGCATGATCTTCAGAGGGAACCATTGAGTTTGGGAGGTAGAAATCACTGCCTTCAATAGATAGGTTATCTGGCACTCTGATAAGAAGAAAGCTTCTAAACCCTTTGTTTCTCATTTTTATTGTAGTTATCTCACAAATGTTCATTGTTATATAAATTACTGAATGAAATACATAAAAAGCAATTAATTACAATAATACAGAGTTTCAATGTTTTGCTCAGTACAGGAAGTCAGAATGGATGAGATTTTGAGGGATGGTGAGTAGAAATGGCCTTATCAGAGGCGTGGCCAGAGGGGCAGCTCTTCTTCCAGAGGGAACTGTGGGACAAGATAACTGCAGTCTCATTTCCCATGGCCTGCAAGCCATTCCAAGTGTGAAAGTAGCATGCATCTTGTGGGGAAATGCACATGACATATTGGTATCTACTTTGTTGATTATTGTTACACCTGATCATTTGTGGTTTTGTTGCTTGTTGATTTGATCATCGGAAGAGAATTTATGGATATCAGAGAGCAAACATTGCCTTTATTCCCTTGCCAGCAGAACTGGTAATGATTATACTTCTTGGGTCTAGTTTACTCCCTACTAAAGCAGTATATTAAAATGTTAAGGGGAAGAAACATCTTTTCATTCTAATGAAGTGCTACTGAAGCAAGGTTGCTCACGGCAGTACATTAATGGTTCCCTTGCTGACAACAAATGTTATTACACCTTCTTTAAGCATCTCCCAGAAGACTGTTAGTCATTATTAGCATCTTTACTCAGGAAACACAATAGCCATGCACTGACTTGATCACTTTTTATTATGATCAATTGCAGTATGATTTATTCTTGTGTATGTGCTATATTGGTGTGCTAGAGCTGGCATAACAAAGAACCACAGACTAGATGACTTAAACAATAGAAATTTATTATCTCACAGCTCTAGAGGCTAGAAATCCAAGATCAAGGTGTTGGTAGGATAAGTTCCTTCTGAGAGCTATGGGAGAGAATCTGCTGCATGCCTGTCCCCTGGCTTCTGATAGGTTGCTGGTAATGTGTGGTATTCTTGGTACAGAGAAGCATCACCTGGATCTCTGCCTTCCTCTTCACATTCCCTTCCCTCTATGCATGTCTCTGTGTTCAAATTTCCCCTTTTCACAAGAATATATAATAGATTAGGACCCATCTGATAATCTCATCTTAGTTTATTTATGTATTTTATTTATTTTTTTGAGACAGGGTCTTGCCCTGTTGTCCAGGCTGTAGTGCGGTGGCATAATCAAGGCTCACTGCAACTTCCACCTCCGGGGCTCAAGGGATCCTCCCCGCCTCATCCTCATGAGTAGCTGGGACTACAAGCATGGCCACCACACCTGGCTAATATTTGCATTTTTTGTAAAGATGGGGTTTGCCATGTTGCCCAAGGCTGGTCTCGAACTCCTGAGCTCAAGCGATCAACCCACCTCAGCCTCTCAAAGTGCTGGGATTACAGGCATGAGCCAGCACGCCTGGCCTCATCTTAGTTTACTACGTCTACAACCACCCTATTTCCAAATAAGGTCACATTTTGAGGTACTGAGAGTTAGGACTTCAACATAAAAGTTTTTGTGGGACAAAATTCAACCCTAATGTATACTATTGTGAAAGTAGTCATTTTTCAGACAACTTAAAAGAATAAAACTTAAAATTTTCAGATTGCTTGTATGAACGTGCTGCCTGGTAAGCATATTTCATCTGTTGCTCCCACATTTTTATTTCATGTCAATTTCCTTTAAATGAGGAACAGTGAGGACTTTTATCTCCTTTCTTCAGAGCTGGAGTCTGAGGGAATTGTTCAGGGCTGTTTTATCTCTTTGTTTCTGGGCTGTTCTGCTGTGCTCTGGGCCTCAGACCTCTTCCATGACCAGCCTCTCTGCTGTGTGAAGCCTGGGATGCATCCTGGCAAAGTGACTCAGAGGCCGCTGACTCAGGCTGCCCTGCACAGAGATTACCAGCCATATTGCACCTTGGAGCACCGCCTAGGGGAAAATACTAACGTTTTCCATTAGCATTGAGAGCACAGACCAGAATGAATTCCCAAGATCACTGCCAAACTCCTCCCTGACAAAAGGGAAGTTTACTCAGGCCTCAGTGAAGCATAAGTGACCCGCTGTAACCAAGGATTTGAAACTCAGCACACCAGTCTGAAATCTGGTTTACCAATTTAGGCACACAATGTGATTTCTCATTGAGCTTAGAGTTTCTTGGAGGCCAAGATGAAAGTACCTATAGAGTATTTAACTCCCTCATTTTGTGAAAGAGTGCATAGCCTTTCTTAGGGGAGCATATGTTAGTTTTGAACTGGTCTCAAACCAGTTCACCTTTTCAAAATATTTGAATGATTTGATTTTGGTCAGCAAATCACTAGTAAATCATTAGCATATGGATTAGCATATTGGTGAGCATATGATTCGCATATTGAAATATTTTGAAAAGATGACTTTTCAAAGCCATTTTGCCCAACTAATAGAAATATGTGAAAAATCCCCTCCAGGTTCTAAATCCTGAGTGCATCCATTTCTTTGTGGGTTCAGGTCTGTAAATTCTTCCTTGCTACAATAAGCGTTGACAATTGATGGTGAGTGCTTACTGTGTACCTACCATTTAGTAAACATCATCTCACTTAATCCTCCCAGTAAAAGGTACTATGATTACGCCTGTATTGGGGAAGGTAGCTCCAGTAGCTGGAACAGATAAGCAAGTTTCAGTGACTCAACCCAGAAATTGTTTATTTTTTTACTCATGTAGCAATCCTATTTGGTGTTCCCAGTCAGGTGGCCAGGGGTGATTCAGAGACCATCTTCGACAGGTGGTTTCCAAGGTTGCCCAGGAGGACATCTCCAGTTTATCTGCCAACAGGGAGAAGAGCTCGGAGGGCCAAGGGTGGAGTTTTTTATGCTGGTCTGGATGTGACACTCATCACTTCTGCTCAGATTTCATTGGCTTAGTCACATGATCACATCTAACTGGAGGGAGGCTGAAAAATGTCATCTAATAGATGTGCCCATGAAAAGGAACCAATTTGGAAAATAATTAGCCAGTGTCTGCCATAATCTCTATCTTAGAGGTAAGGACATTGGAATCTAAAGAGGTTAAATCATTTTTCTAATCTGTAGAGCCAGGACCCAAATCCCAGGCCAGTCCTGTTCTAGCCCTGTGTATACCGCTTTGGACATGGTGCCAGCATGCAAGACTAATTAGAATTTGAGCCCACTCAGGCCGGGCACAGTGGCTCAAGCCTGTAATCCCAGCACTTTGGGAGGCCGAGACGGGCGGGTCACGAGGTCAGGAGATCAAGACCATCCTGGCTAACATCGTGAAACCCCGTCTCTACTAAAAAATACAAAAACCTAGCAGGGCGAGGTGGCGGGCGCCTGTAGTCCCAGCTACTCGGGAGGCTGAGGCAGGAGAATGGCGTGAACCTGGGAGGCGGAGCTTACAGTGAGCTGAGATCTGGCCACTGCACTCCAGTCTGGGCGACAAAGCGAGACTCTGTCTCAACAAACAAAACAAAACAAAACAAAACAGAATTTGAGCCCACTCAGGGGTTCACAGGTGAGTCATCAGCTGTCAGTCATTGCCTCAAACTCAGGGTGTCAGACAGCCTAGACATCCTTAAGCAATCCTTGGTTAGCACTCTTCCTTCCTTACTCTTTGTACCAAACTTTCTTCCTCTTAGTCTTCACATCTTTGCTTCCTGAAAAAATCATTTTAAATTTTGAACTATAAACATCATCCAAGTTCTAGGTGCCCATAGTGAAGCTAATTATTGGTGCCTGATATAGAGAAGATTTGGCAAGATAAGTCAAGTAGAGAAAAGTAACAGGAAAAAGGATTATGGAACGAAGGATTGGATAGGACAGATCGTGTAGGAAGGAAAAATCTGTTTTTTCTCAGACTGTCTCTAGAATTCAAGTATGTGGGTGTTCTGGTTTTTCTTGCTGTGATTTAACCTTTTCAAATTTGTGTTCAAAATACAAAGCATCCCAGTCAGTTGGTGAAAAATTTTAATGGTAGAGATTTTCTATTGAAATGAAAACAGCATTACTTTTGAGCACTATTGTTAACTTCAAATAACCAAATCCCGAGTAACTGAGGAATTAGGAGTTCTCAGTCCATATTTTGTCAAAAAGTCCAAAAGCATTTAAAGCAAATGACAAATATGGTTAGGTAACTTTGATTGTGTGGATTTAACAGTCAGTCGGCGCGAGGCATTTGAAGTGTGAATTACAATTTGAAACTAATTTAGAACTAATAATTCCTAGCTTCTTGAGGACATTAGCAGGATAAAAGAGTGAAACATAGATGGACCCAGGAAAGTGGACTTTCGTTCCTATTGAGCCTCAAGTCGTTCTTGGTAATGAGATGTAACCGAGATGAAAGAATAAAAAATCCCTGTGTAAAGAATGGTTTATCATATCAGCAGCAACAGCACTTTGTCTTTGGAAAATTGTACTAAGTGACTGAAGCTGATAATATTTAGAATATTTACAATTTGTATGTAGGTAGTGCCTTCTACAGATGTCCAAAAATAGTCTGCAAAATCTCTTTACCTAGAAATGCCTTATAATAGAATTCTTTTTTTTTTTTTTGAGATGGAATTTCACTCTTGTTGCCCAGGCTGGAGTACAGTGGCATAGTCTCGGCTCACTGCAACCTCTGCCTCCCAAGTTTAAGCGATTCTCCTGCCTCAGCCTCCTGAGTAGCTGGGATTACAGGTGCCTGCCACCACACCCGGCTAATTTTTTGTATTTTTAGTAGAGATGGGGTTTCATCATGTTGGCCAGGCTGGTCTCGAACTCCTGAACTCAGGTGATCCACCTGCCTCAGCCTCTTAAAGTGTTGGGATTACAGGTGTGAGCCACCGCACCTGGCAGAATTCTTATTTTGTATCTCCAGCTAAACTCAAGTTGGAGACAACTTGATGTTTCTGTTGACAACTTTTCTCTGCTTTACCTATTGGTCAATTTCAAATGAACTTAAATGAATCACAAAACTTGGTCTATGTAGGTATGATTCTCTGTAAATAAACAGTATTTCCCTAAGTGGTGCAAAATACCTGAGTACTTTTTCTAGCTATGATTTTGCAGCAGGGATTATATAAGCATGGCTATAGTGTGAATGTTTGTGCCTCTCCAAAATTTATATGTTGAAATTTAATCCCCAAGGAAGTAGTACTAAGAGATAGGGGCCTAGGGAGGTGATTAGATCATGAGCATTCTGCTCTTATGAATGGTATGAGTGCCTTTATAAAACGGCTTAAGGGCACATATTTGTCCCTTTTGCCATGTGAAGATGCAGTGAGAAGGTGCTATTTATGAGGGACAGGCTCTCACCAGACACCAGTTCTACCAGCTCCTTGATCTTGGATTTCCCAGCCTCTAGAACTATGAGAAATAAGTGTCTATTACTTATAAATTACCCAATCTAAGGTGTTTTGTTATTGCAGCCTGTATGGACTCAGACAAGCAGGGATCCAAGGTTTAGTGATCATGAAGCTACACATTCTGCATTCATGCTTTCTTTGGCATAGGGGTGGTGCTCTGGATCTTCCTCCTCCCCTGAAACCCTCTGATAAAAATGCATTCACATAGAGCAGGTAGAGAAGATTGGGGTGGGGGTATATGAAACATAGATCCTCCCCAGATATAAACTCTCTTCAGGTCCCAGAAATCCCCACTGACTCTCCTTGGCAACTGTGAAATGGGAATGAAACAGTGAAATAAGATATGATGAGGATACGACTTCATCAACAGGCTGCAGGGAACTTTAGTGACCCTAGCCACAAATATAGCTATTTGGCTTGATCTAGAAAGGAAGAAAACTGTGGGAGGAGATGCATGCCATTCTAGGAAGCCCAAATGTGGTTGACTGGTAGTGAGTGAAATAGGTAGAGTTAGTGTTTCATTAGATGGTATTTTATTTGATGCATGTAAAGAAAAGCGTTAGGTGATTCAGACTTATATGCAAATGTGGACATGTATTGTAACCATTTCCCCTTTTTGTTAAGTCCCCACCCCCAACATGCCTGCATGTGTGTTTTTGCACGAAGGGCGTGGAACAAACCAGGACTGCGATACCCCAACCTTGGATTCCTCAGATCTTGATGCAATGGGCCCAATTAGCGACCCCCTCACTGTCTCCTCTCCAGAATAAAATGGTGTTTCAGTTATCTATTGCTGTGCAGCAAGTCACCCCCAAAACCTAGAGGCTCAAAGCAACATATCATTATCTCTCATAATTTTATGGGTTTTTAGGGGGCTTGGCTGAGGGGTTCTTGCTCAGAGTGTCTCCTGCAGTTGTGTTCAGATGGTGGAACTCAATTGGTACTTGTCACCTGGCTTGGGCTCCTCAGAGCATAACACTTAGGTTTTAAGAGAATGCCACAAGTTTTCTAAGAGTCTCAGGTGGAAGCTGCAATTCTTCTTGTGACCTAACCTGAAGTGTCTCAGAATATCGCTACCAGCGTATTCTGTTATTCATGTGAGTCCCTAAGAGCAGCCCAGATTGATTATAAGGGGAGTCAGCAGTGGTGTGCCAGTAAATGTTTAACAACAGGTTCTCAAAAAAGCCCACTCATACATATTACTGATATAAAGAATATATATGATATATTCACTGGGCACAGTGGCTCACGCCTGTAATCCCTTCACTTTGGGAGGCCAAGTCGGGTGGATCACCTGAGGTCAGGAGTTCGAGACCAGCCTGGCCGACATGGTGAAACCCTGTCTCTACTAAAAATACAGTTAGCTAGGTGTGTTGGTGGGCACCTGTTATACCAGCTACTTTGGAGGCTGAGGTAGGAGAATTGCTTGGACTCGGGAGACGGAGGTTGCAGTGAACCAAGATCGTGCCATTGCACTCCAGCCTGGGTGACAGAATGAGACTCTGTCTCAAATAAATAAAGGATATATACGATATATACAATATGTCATATGTAGTATACAATATATACTCTTTATTCTTTTACTGTAAATTTCACAAAACCAATTAATTCTCATAGAATGAACTAGTTAATTATTTATTTATTTATTTATTTTTGAGACAGAGTCTCACTCTGTCACCCAGGCTGGAGTGCAGTGGCGTGATCTCGGCTCACTGCAAGCTCTGCCTCTAGGGTTCGTGCCACTCTTCTGTCTCAGCCTCCCCGAGTAACTGGGACTACAGGCACCCACCACCACGCCCGGCTAATTTTTTGTATTTTTAGTAGAGATGGGGTTTCACTGTGGTCTCGATCTCCTGACCTCGTGATCCGCCCACCTCGGCCTCCCAAAGTGCTGGAATTACAAGCATGAGTCCCTGTGCCCGGCTGAACTAGTTAATTTTTGTGTAACTTTTGCATTGCAATTGGTGAATGAGTGTAATTGCAACAAAAATGTAGTTGATGTTTTTGATTCTCCCTTTACAAGAAACTGAAATGATGAAGAACTATGCTTGAACTTCATTTGTCTGTCAACAATACGAGTGACTTCTTTGCTGAGTTAAGAATAGTTTTCAAATACTGGAAGAACATTTTCTTATTCGTGTGTGTGTGGTGTGTGTGTGTGTGTGCGTGTGTGTGTGCTAGTCAAAATGTGATGACTAGAGACACAACATGCTTTTATGTTTTATCGTTATTATAGTTTTTCTCCATTACTTTCTTGAGTCTAGACAAGGGGTCAGCAAATCTTTTCTGAAAAGGGCCAGATAGTAGATATTTTAGGCTTCGCAGTCCAAGCGCCCAAACTGAGGATATTATGTAGGAACTTAACAACTATTTGAATGTGTTTAGTGCATGGGCCGTTCATAAATAGCCAGTGAGCTGAATTGCTCTGTGGGCCAGAGCTTGCCAACACCTGGTCACGACAATCAATAAACCAATAAAACAAGCTCTGATTTGTAGTATTTTCCAATTTCCATAGTGTAAATACTCTTACCATGGCCAATTTCTTTTTTTTTTTTTTTGAGACGGAGTCTTGCTCTGTCACCCAGGTTGGAGTGCAGTGGCGCCATCTCTGCTCACTGCAAGCTCTGCCTCCTGGGTTCGCGCCATTCTCCTGCCTCAGCCTCCTGAGTAGCTGGGACTACAGGTGCCCACCACCACGCCCAGCTGATTTTTTAGTATTTTTAGTAGAGATGGGTTTTCACTGTGGTCTCGATCTCCTGACCTCGTGATCCGCCCGCCTCGGCCTCCCAAACCATGGCCAATTTCAAGGTACCAACAAGACATCATCAAAACAGATTTGGGAAGAGACGTGCAGAAGCATATCATTATATATCCTTTCTACTGAACAGCTGTAAGTGACCCCAAGAACATTGATAACAGTAGATGTAATGGCATAATTGAGGAAGGGGTGAGCTTTGAGAATGTATTACTTTTGCTTTTAATATATTTTACTTAACATAAATTATGTAATTTAATTTTTATAATGACTGTGTTTAACTTGCAAATAATGGGTTTGCAAATTGCCTGAAAATTTAACAGTCAGCTCTTGCCAACAGTTACACATCAGCTCCGGCACAGCACTGTGAATTAGACTCCAGTGCTTGATGTACAGAGACACATGCACATCTAGGGAGGGATGGAGTTGAAGGTGGCCGTCAAGAGAAAATCGCTCCTGGTCACATTCTCTTCTATAAATCCTTCTGTTCTTTGCCTACCACAGTCTGGCATATACAGGGGCTGTTAGCATACAATTTATGTGTTGTTGGGGATAAGCATAAGGTCGCTAGAATTTTTTAGCATGCCAATCATTTGTGTGTAGTAGAAGTGTATCTCTTTGTGAGATATCGTAGTGCTCATAGTTTTTTAAAAATGTAAAACAAAGGAATTGTGATTTCTTTAACCATCAAGAAGAAAGTAGAACCTTGATTTATGATTCATAATTTACTTAGCTGGTTTCATGTACTTTGGCCAATGGTGTTATATTTCCAATAGTTAATCATTTTAATTCAGATTAAGAGAAAGTAGGGCCCCCCTGCAGCTAAGATAACAGTTTGTGTTTAAAGGACAAATAAAATTAAATAATTAGTCTTTAGAGTCTTTTCTGTTTGGACACAAACATCACAGCCACCGCAGCCTCCCTTTGTTGGTCATCACACACGCTGGGTACTCAGGCTCGTGTCTTGGAAGCCCTGTCTTCCCCGCTGTCTGCTCTCTTCTGTTCGGCTAGAGACACCGAGCTTGCTCTCTGCAATGATGCACCCTGGATTATCACCTTCCTCCTGAGCTTTCATCATCCTGGACTATATCCTGAGTTCTGATAATACCATTTGGACAACATCATGGATTTTCCATGTCACTTTGATCACTTCTCCTCTTTCCTTTTCTCAGTACACTTTACACAGCTTTTTCCTTTTCCATACGTCCACATGTTCCTTTTCAGAAACACAGCGCCATTCTTCACGGCTACTTCTTCTGCCTAGGTAGTACTGTACTGCCTTCCAGTAGCTTCATAATGCAGGTGAAAAAGCTATGAAAAAGTCTTTCCATATGTCAGCAAAATACTTAAGGCTTTCCCTTTAAACTGGGTATTTCTAGTACCTCTGGCTCCTTATTTGAAACCTCTCTTTTAAGTTCACAGTCACCTTTGAGAACATGGGCATATTGTCAGAAAGCATTTTTGAATAAATTTATGTATCACTGCGCCTTATATAAATAAAATTTGTATGTTTCTAGACCTTCAGAAAGTCTAGAAATTGAAATCCTTGAGCAGGAGGAGATAAGTTGGCCCTTTACTCATGAAGGAAATGAAGGCTCAATGTCTGGCTTTCTGAGAAACAAGCTCCACGACACTGGTGGAGTTCAGCACCTCTATCTTCATTCATTGCCTTTTAATAATTGTTGGTATCTGGAAAAGTCATCAGTAGACTTTGGTTCTAGTCATTTTAATCATCTCATAATGGGGCAAAGAAACCAGAAACCAGCCTATTGATTTAATTCATTCTCAACTTTAGCACTGCTGAGGGAAGTAGGGAGTAGCTTTTTACAAAATATATGTGACAATTGGAACTTTCTTCATAGCACAATATCTAATTCTGTCTACATTTTTCTTTATGAGAAGGGAAACCCTCAGGACATAGTGATATGCTAGGATGACTGCTCTTTCACTCTGTAAATACATTTTTAAAGTGTACTCTAATGTCATTTTGATGGTTTAATTTCTGGAAGGATTTGGCTAATTACATTTTTAGGAATGTGCTCAGACCAGTTTTAGCTGCCTAGCGTTACTTTTAATAGCTGCTGTTGCTTACTTCTTCTCATTTATGTTCTCTTTCCCCTCCCTTCAGAGTTATTTTGCTGATTTGGGGACCTGACCTTGGTTTAAATTAGTTTGTAACACTCTGTGAATCGTACGCAATATTTTAATGGTTAATTACTACATTGTATCAACTTGTCATAGAAAGGCAGGCTGTGAAACTAGAGGAAAATTTGTTCCATTTTCTTGTGACAGAGAAATCTATATAAAAGTGAAACAGTGGACTACATTTGTGTTAGAGTGCCCGTTTCCCATCCCTGGTCAATACTGAATTGGCTCCCTAAGTAACGAAGACTTTTTTTTTTAAGTACACACTAAAATGAAAACAAATTTATACCACATAGGCAGTGGCAGCTCAGAGAAATAAGAAGAGTCAAACAAAGGAATAATTTAGGATAGTTACTGTGTAGGATAGACATCTTTTTTGCTGTTGCTTAATTGACATGATTGCTAAGGATGGCTGTGCTGAGCCTGTTGGAGAAGAGCGGGTTATTATAGGTCAGTGGTGTCGCCTAGTGGTGGAAACAGGAAAACAGGTAAGATGCCACAACTAGGCTTTGGTTGTTTATTATTGTCTTCTTGTATTCCTTCAAAAGGATAACTTGATGCTTATTGTATTCATAGCATGGTGCTAGTCAAGACCTTGAATAATTTGAATTTTAGCAGATGAACATAATAGTAGCCAACATTCATTGACTGTCTATCATACCTTTATTGAGTGCATATACCTTACATTTGATTTTTATTTTCTCATTGAACCTCCATGACCACCCTTTGAAATAGGTCTGTGATTATTTTCATGTTATAAATGAACTTTAGAAGACTCTTCTAGAAAAGGTGGTTCATTACAGTGAAGATTTGTGTCTATGTTTTGCCCCTTAACATTTTAGGTTCACGTTCTTTTCATGATACCATTATGCAATCTAGTTTTCAGTTTCCCTGCAAATGCGTATGCCAGGCACACCTGTGGATGATTCTCCATTGTTCTGGCCCTTAACAATGCTTACTTTTTATCCCAAACCAAAAGGGAAACAGTCATTTTGAACATTCCTGCCCATGGAGCCCAAACAGTAAAGCTCTCGACCTACACAATAGTCATTGACACCACCAGCTCAGCCTGCGGCCCATCAGACCAGTTGATGTGTCCTTGGGACACCAGGGTTGACAAGGACAGCTTGAATTCATGTATTCACTTTATCCATCCACTTAATCACCCATTAACAATAATCATTTGTCATCAAACATTTATTTTATTTTTAAATCATTTTTTATATGTATGAAGTTATGGGCTACAAGTACAATTTTGTTACATGCATTGATTGCATAGTGCTCACATCAGGATTTTTTTTTTTCTTGTTTGTTTGTTTTCATGGAGTCTCGCTCAGTCACGAGGCTGGAGTGCAGTGGCGCGATCTCAGCTCACTGCAGCCTCCCTGGTTCAAGTGATTCTCCTGCCTCAGCCTCCAGAGTAGCTGGGACTACAGGCACACCACCACGTCCAGCTAATTTTTGAATTTTTAGTAGAGACGGGGTTTCACCATGTTGGCCAGGATGGTCTCGATCTCTTGACCTTGTGATCCGCCCACCTCGGGCTCCCAAAGTGCTGGGATTACAGGCATGAGCCACTGCGTCTGGCCCAGGGCTTTTAATTCATCATCCAAATGACATACATTGTACCAATTAAGTAATTTCTCATCATGCAGCTCCCCCTCCCACTCCCTTCAATAAAAAAAAATTATTGAGTAGCTATTATGTACCTGAAATAGAGAATAAATATTGCAGTGCAATGGTTTCTGTCTTCCCTAAGCTTATGAATGATTGGTAATTATAATTGGCTCCAGTGGGCCACTACCGATACCAAAGAAGCACATAACCTAATTTGGGAAGGGAGGTAGATCAGAAAATGCTCCCTTGAGATGATGATGTTGAAACTAAAATGTAAAGGACATGCAGAAGTTGGCCATGTAAATGAGGTTGTGAAGGAGGGGCTGGGAGAAGGTGGGTGGCAAAGGAAAAACATTCCAGCACAGTGAAGAATATGAACTAGGAGGGAGGAGAGAGAGAGCCTGGTTACTGATGTTGAGTTAAGAACAGCAGTGAAATGGCCTTACCCCTAGTGTTTGGGCCCATTCTGGACTAAGCTCTGGGAAGCCTGGTGGGTTAACTCGTGGTACACAAAGACGGGAAAGAATGCAAATGGGAGAATAATGAGCAATGTCGGACAAGTGTGGCAGGCATGCATTCAGGACTGTGAGGGTGACAACAGAGACTGGGATGCCTGCCTTTGGCTGATTGGTGGTGGGGGGACTGTGGAATCCGGTTAATTAGTAAAGCACTTGCCTGATTTTGCCTACTCAGTCCATCAGAGATAGAGCTGAAGTCTTTGTCTGTTGATCCAGAGTAAGCCAGCACGACAGGATGAGGATCTTCTGACAGATTATTTCAGAGTGTACAGGAGATGGAGAAGGCTGAGTGATGAGAGAGGAGCAAGAATAATGTTTGAGTATCAGAGGATCTGGAAAATAGGCTGAGAGCTTCAAATGTAGATCAAGGTTAAAATCCCTGGAACCATTGGGAGGAGCCCCAGAGGCACAAACGGACTCAGATTGGGCAAAAGAGGTGGGAAAGACATGTGCAAACCCAGAAGGCACTTTTTGCCGGAATATCCCCACACAGTATCCTAATGTGAGACAATGTAAAATACGAGGTTACAGAAAATGAGCCTCATAACTTTTGAAACTTTGAAGCCAAGTCATTAGTCCTTTTTGTTTGGTGACAGAGACAATACAAGCATCACATACTTTCCATCAAGTTAGAAATTTAAAACAAAGCGAAACAAAAAAGCTGTAAGGTGTTTTTGTTTTTGTTTTTGAGACAGACTTTCACCTACTCTGTTGCTCTGTTGCCCAGGCTGGAGTGCAGTGATGTGATCTCAGCTCACTGCAACCTCCGCCTCCTGGGTTCAAGTGATTCTCCCGCCTCAGCTTCCTGAGTAGCTGGGATTACAGACACCCGCCACCACACCAAGCTCATTTTTGTATTTTTAGTAGAGACAGGGTTTCACCATGTTGGCCAGGCTGGTCTCAAACTCCTGACCTCAGGTGATCCGCCCACCTCAGCCTCCCA
>NW_012102699.1:2059388-2060476 GCF_000951045.1 Mandrillus leucophaeus
CGAGGTCAGGAGATTGAGACCATCCTGGCTAACACGGTGAAACCCCGTCTCTACTAAAAATACAAAAAACTAGCTGGGCGAGGTGGTGGGCGCCTGTAGTCCCAGCTACTCGGGAGGCTGAGGCAAGAGAATGGCGTAAACCCGGGAGGCGGAGCTTGCAGTGAGCTCAGATCCGGCCACTGCACTCCAGCCCAGGCGACAGAGCTAGACTCCTTCTAAAAAAAAAAAAAAAAAAGAAATGTTTGTTCAAAACTCTGGAATAGGAAACTGGGTAAATTCACATTTAATATGGTATAATAGAGTTGGAAAAATGTTATAATGCTGCACATCTCGAGGTAATATATTTTTAACAAGAGAGTATCCATCTGGGTACCAGCAGGAATAGATGGCCCATCTAATTAAGGCAATTTGAGGAAGGTCTAATAAGGTGAACCATTTTATTTATTTATTTATTATTTATTTATTTTTGAGATGGAGTCTCGCTCTGTTGTCCAGGCTGGAGTGCAGTGGCACAATCTCAGCTCACTGCAATCTCTGCTTCCCGGGTTCAAGAGATTCTCCTGCCTCAGCGTCCCGAGTAGCTGGGATTACAGGGGCACACCACCACGCCCGGCTAATTTTTTTATTTTTTGTAGAGACAGAGTTTCACCATGTTGGCCAGGCTGGTCTCGAACTCCTGACCTCAGGTGATCTGACTGCCTTGGCCTCCCAAAGGGCTGGAATTACAGGCGTGAGCCACCGTGCCCGGTCCATTTTATTAAATGAAGGCAGCATGAGGAAGACTGCAAGGAACGTGGTAGCATCCCAGAAGTTACCACCTTAAGCCTGAAAGGAAAAGTAAGAGAGAAGTTTTCAAAAACTTAGAGGAAATGGTCGAAAAGAAGGAATCACTTCTAGAGGGGCTTTTGGTCGACGAATGGCCAAGTTCATGCTGACGCCAACCAAAAGGAAATGTAGGAACAAACACACTGCCCTCATTCTCATTCTCCTTCTCAGCACCCACTGGGACTTTCTGGTGGCTGAAACTAACAGGAAGTCAGGGGCCAGAAGAGACTCCCTCACTCTCATTCTCCTTCCCAGCACCCACT
>NW_012102699.1:2062626-2065553 GCF_000951045.1 Mandrillus leucophaeus
TCACCATGTTGGCCAGGCTGGTCTCAAACTCCTGACCTCAGGTGATCCGCCCACCTCAGCCTCCCAAAGTGCTGGGATTACAGGCGTGAGCCACCACACCTGGCCTGTCAGGTCTTTGTAATGGAGAAAATGACAGATAGACATCAGTATGTGCTCGATTGTTTCATAATTTTGTTCTGCTACCCAGCTTCCAGTGGGAGGAAAGCTTTAGTTAATTCTCCCTAATTGTAAAGGGAATCTCCCTCTAGCTGCAAAATAAGAATTCCTAAGGCCCTTTCCTGGTCCCAGCTCTGGGTTTTCTGAGTCTGTGAAAATGCCATGAACATCACATTGGTCCCTCCTCTCTCCCTGTGTCTATCTTGGGTGTTTCTCAGGATTAAATATGAAATGGATGCTCAAGAGAGAGCATTAATCCGTTTTTACCACTCTGCTGTTTGAATCTTCAAGTAAAAGATAAATTCTAGTTCCCTATATATGATATTATTTTGTATAATTTGTATAATTACCTCTTTATTATATCATGGTGTGAAATACTGAGTAGTGGCTGACCATCAGGGAACTTGTGAAATGTTGCAAATTGCTGACCCACCCTCAACAGAAAGCAACGATCATAGTAAAGGGAGGTTGAGGCTAGGCATTGTGGCTCACGCCTATAATCCCAGCGCTTTGGGAGGTCCAGGTGGAAGGATCACTTGAGGCTGGGAGTTCGAGACTATCTTGGGAACATAGGGAGATTCCCATCTCTACCAAAAGAAAAAAAAATTTTTTTAAATTAGCTAGCTACTTTGGAGGCTGGCTGAGGTGGAAGGATGGCTCGAGCCCAGGAGTTTAAAGCTGCAGTGAGCTGTGGTGGGCCATTGCACTCCAACACTCCACCCTGGGCCACAAAGCAAGACCCTGTCTAAGAGAGAGACAGACACACGCACACACACAGACACAGATTGTGTGAGGTAGTGGTTAAAGGTATGGAATCTACTTGGGTTGGAGTCTTCGCTCTGACACCAGCTTCTGATCCTCCACCAGTTGCTTAACCTCACTGAGTCCCCTCTGTGAAATGACATCATCCCAGTAACTACCTCCAAGGATTGTCCTGAGGATTAAATGGGTTAATATTTGCAAAGTGCTTAGAATGGTGCCTGACACATGGTAAGCCCCTCATAAGTGTCAAGTAAATTAAATAAAGCAATTATTTAAACTGCCTATCCCCAGAATGTTTACAGACAGAAAACGTTAGTCTTTCTGCACAGAGTCCAGTAACACCGTAACAGTGTATCCGAAAGCATTTTTCAAGTGCAAACTGAAGAAATATCCAAATTGTTACTTGCTTTTATCCTGATTTCTCTTAGTCTAGAGTAGTGCATTTTAAAGTCTAGCTTGCATCAGAATCACCTGGAGGGCTTGGTAGAACACAAATTTCCAGGCCCCACTCTCCCACTCTTACAGTTTCTAACTCTGACTCAGTAGGTCTGGGATGGGACCTGAGAATTTATATTTCTAGTAAGTTCCCTGGTGATACTGATGCTGCTGGTTCAGAGACCACACTTTGAACCACTGGTTTAGAGAGAGTTGATTCAAATATATATATATATATTTGTAGAGATGAGGTCTCCCTATGTTGCCCACGCTGCTGTCGAACTCCTGACCTCAAGCGATCCTCAAGTGATCCTCCCACTTCAGCCTCTCAAAGTGCTGGGATTACAAGAGTGAGCTGTAGCCAGCCACGCCACAACTTAAGAAAACAATGTAGTATTCTCATGATTCTGCTGGTCTTGCCTGAGCTGACTCATGTGGTAGGAGTCAAGGGCTACAACAGGCTAGGACTGGCTGATGCAGGTGGCCTCACTTGCATGGGTGGGGCCTCAGTTGGGAAGGCTGGACTGGCTAATGCTGATGCAGGGTGGCCTCACTTGCATGGGTGGGGCCTCAGCCAGGAAGGCTGGAGCAAATGGCTGGGCAGCTAGGCCTCTCTCCCCTTGTGGCCTCTCATCCTGGGCTTCTTATGTGAGAACAGCGACCTTCGAAGATGTCAGAAGTGAGAACTTGGGGGCTGAAACTCAGAAGTCCCACAAGATCACGCCACATTCTGTCTGTCAAAGGAAGTCATGGGGCCACTCAGACAAAGAGTGAGGACCAGACAAAGAGTGAGGAAGGAGACTCCTGCTCCAGATGAGAGAAGCTGGAAATAATCTGTGGTCATTTAAAGTCCATTAGAACCCCCAAAAACAGTACTGTGTCTTTGATACCTAGCTTCTCATGTATTTGTAACTTGTTCACAGTTTTAGTTGTCTTGAATTTTATTCAGGTAAAGATCATCCTGTAATATGTTCTTAAGCCTGTTAGAAGGGTCACATTATCAGTGAGCATTGGGAAAGGACAGTGATGAAATCAAGTTCTAATCTAACTGATAAATCTTGACTTCCGAGACAGGACCAGGGCTCTAGGGATTTAATATTCTCTTTCCAGGTTTAAAGATCCATAGCAGTATAGAAGGTTTTAATGAACTGCTTTTATTTATTTTCATTTTGCTTTTGTTTTTCTGAGACAGAGTCTTGCTCTGTCACCCAGGCTGGAGTGCAGTGGTGTGATCAAAGCTCACTGCAGCCTTGAACTCCTGGGCTCAAGTGATCCTCCCACCTCATCCTTCTGAGTAGCTGGGACTACAAGCATGTGCCACCATGCCCAGCTAATTTTTTATTTTTATTTTTTGTAGAGAGGAATTTCAGGACCATCCTGGGCAACATGGTGAGACTCTCTATGTTGCCCAGGATGTCTTGAACTCCTAGTCTTAAGTGATCCTCATGCCTCAGCCTCCCAAAGTGAGCCACTGCACCCAACCTCTGAACTACTTTTAAAATGTTCATAATGATTTGCTTTGGATTTGCAAGGATTCACAGTAATAGGAAATTACAAAGAGTAAAAATACACTT